>NW_010207250.1:0-2018 GCF_000695765.1 Mesitornis unicolor
CTTCCCTGGCACCAAGGTCAGACTGACATATGTTTTGTTTCTAGCCAGTTCTTTCAGCTCTTGCCTCCAGCTATATTAGCTTGCTCTCTACACCTACATTAACCCTTTGATTTTATTTCACAGAATCACAGAGAAGCCAAGGTTTTTAGTTCAAAACAATTGAAAAGGGCATGTATCTAATAAGATAACAAAGAGAATCTCAGTTTTTTTACACACCTTCTCCTATTCACATATAAGACCCTGTTAAGTATGATGAGCAAGTGCTGCCTTAATAATTTGAGAAATATGATTAAAAATCTTCATTGATTTTTAATCCAGGTCATGAACATGACTTCAAGAGGTGTTGAATACAACATGAAACAGTTGTATATAGGGTGAGTGTCTTATTCCTTAGCTAATGGCCAAAGCTCAGCAGCAGTGCTCACCTCTTGGAGGACTTGGCAGGGGGCAGAACACCAAAGCAAGGTGGATCAGAGCCTGTAGAGCATGGGGCAGAGATGGCCCTGGCCTGACTCAGGAGCATCTTACCAATGTGTGTAAATAACTGATGGAAGGGAATGAGAAGAGGGAGCCAGGCCCTTTCCAGTGGTGCCCAGTGACAGGATTGGAAGCAGTGCGCACAAACTGAAACCCATGAAATTTCACCTGAATATAAAAAAGTGAGGCTGTGAGGCTGACCAAGCACAGGCACAGGTTGTCTGGAGAGGTTGGGCAGTCTCCATCCTTGGAGACACTCAAACTCCACCTGGACAAAGTTCTGGACAACCAGCTCTAGCTGACCCTGGTTGAGCAGAGAGATGCACCAGAGGTGCCTGCCAGCTTCAGCCACTCTGTGGCTCAGTGACTGTCACCCATACTCAGAGAGACAGCCTGCATCCACATCCCCAGCTTGTGGCTTCTCTGGGCTGTGTGTGATACCCTTCTGGCCACGAGACATGATTAATGGTTTTCATATGGAACGGAAGAGGAATTTATATTAAAGTGTCAAAAATATTACAAAGGTTGACTTGCAGCAGCCCAAAAGAGAGAATTTTTAAAAGCATGAAGCTGCAGGTGTGTGCTGCATGCCTGAGGGCAGGAGTGCTTGAGGAGGCAAATCCTGCTGGGATGGTACTGGAGGAGGCCTAAGGGGGAGTCAAACCTGGTGCTATGCTGCCTTCAGAGACCCATGTCTGTACTGAGGTCTCCCAGGGCCACATCATGAGCTTTGTCCAACCCAAAGCACTTCATGGTTCGAGTCAATTCCAGGGAGAAAGCTAATGAAGATATGGAGTGTCAGGGGTTGAGCCCATGAATCCAGTCCCTGGTGTAGGTGCAGGTTGTAGGCTGTGGGATTGTAAAGTGTCTTTCCTCAAGGGTGAATGGGAATTTTAAGCTTTCAAGAGCTGATGCCTGTTGAAGGAGACCTAGAGCTTTTCCTCCTTAAAATCACATTCCTTCTGCTCTCCTTCCTAAGGAATATGTTTGAGGCATGCATTTTTTGCTTCTCATTTATTTCCTTCCCATTCCTCACCAGCCCATGGTTACCAGTAAAGACTGTTTTGAGGTCTTCCATCCTCCTTTCGGATTTCTGGTCCTTCCTCTCCCCTCCCTACATCTCTCAACAGAAACAGATTTTGGGGTCTGTCATTTGTTGTGCACAGGAGGATTACTGCTGAAGCCATGCAGTACCACCATAGAAATGGGACATAGGAATGCCACTGACTACTCGGCTCATATACAGAAGCAACTGTATAGGTGAGTGCCAGGCTCTTCTCTGTGACAGCCAATGACAGGACAAGGAGAAATGGGAGCAAGCTGGAGGATAGGAGGTTCAACCTGAGCATGAGGAAAAACTTCTTTACTGTGAGGGTGACAGAGCACTGAACAGGCTGCCCAGAGAGGTTGTGGAGTCTCCTTCTCTGGAGACATTCAAAACCCGCCTGGATGCGTTCCTGTGTGACCTGGTCTGGGTGATCCTGCTCTGGCAGGGGGGTTGGACTGGATGAGCTTTTGAGGTCCCTTCCAACTCCTAATAT
>NW_010207250.1:2049-35480 GCF_000695765.1 Mesitornis unicolor
TGATTCGTGAAGTTTTTTAGACCGGAAGGGCAACCATCCATTTGGCCTCTGGAAGACACTGCCTCCAAACTCTCTCACTTGTACCACACAGATTCACTCCAAAAGCAGCTGTGGTGTGTTCCAGCTGGGCAAAAGCAGCCTATTACTTGTCCAAGTAGGCAACTGAGTCCCTTATATTTTAATTCCTGCTCTGGTCAAGAGTGTGATCAGACAGTCTGTGAAGATGCCTACTTTTGGATCAGAGCTCCATTCACTGCAAAGCTTTGCCACTCTTGACCCAACAGTAAGTTTTGGGCAAGCATGTAAGATAGATTTGGCAACATTTTCTGTGCACTCCAGAGAAAAGCAATCCCAGATGTTCTGAGAGGGCTGGCCAAAGGGGGTTGCTGCACTCATTGCCAAGCACATTCCCACAGAGGATTTGCTGGGGAGCCACCCCAGGGAACAGCACCAAGGCAGAGGCCGTACAACTTCAGAAACTCATCACAGATTTGCTTAGCATAAATTGGTTGGGTAGCTGTCTTACACCCCTGCTGTAAAATGGAACAAAATAGTTATCTAAAACCAGTTTCAGATCAGTTCATTCAAAGAGTTTGGGCTTTCATTTCTACCTTTACTCATCTTTACTTCTTTTTACTATAACCTGCCTGCATTTTGAAAGCTGATTCGGACTCAAAAATAAATTAGAAACTATTAAAGCAAAATGTGCTGAAGCTTCTCTTCAAAATGTTCTAAAATGTCTGTATTTATCAAAGGAAGACCCTCTCCTATTCCCACTTTCACTCTCATCAACCTGGCATTTTCAGTGGAGAGCATTTAATCATAAAACTCCTGACAGAGAAAGAGCCTTTTCAAATGGAGCGAACACCTGACAGTGTCAGGAACTGTTGATTTAACAGGAGATCATGTGGGGGTCACCGTTGCAATTCTGCAATTGATGTGTGTTTGATTGCGTTAGGTTGGAAAAACCAAGCAGATGCTAACATGCTTTTGTGCACATTTTTGCCAGTCTTCTTTGGACTCGTGGAGGGGCACTGACAGTGCTGCAGGAAATAGGATGGAGATATGAATGCAGAAATCTTTCATTTTAACATCCTCACTGTGTGCTTTCAAGATTGCAGGTAGAGAGAGCTTGTCTCTCAACAAGCTGAACTGCCAGTAAGCAGATTTGGTTTGTTGGTTACCATTTAGCAGCATTAGTGCTCAAATACACAGGGTGCTTCCCAGAGGAGACCCTGTAGATCCTCAGAACATTGCTGCAACTTCAGATATTTGTGTTCACTAGAAAATGGCTTAAGATCACCAATTTAAATACTGCCATATAGTGTGTGTCACTGAACAGATGCCAGAAGGTAATTATCCACCTGAACCAGATGGCCACCAAAAGAGAAAGGCTCCTACTTATTCGTTTCTTGATATTTTTTTCCTTAATGTTTAATGAGCACAGCAGGAGAAAAAGCAGTAAAATGAAAGAGTCTGGGAGAATCAAGGCTTTCTGGTTGTGGGAAGTTCTCCAGCTTGATTCTGTAATGGGGCTGTTTTTTCCCAGAGGTACACTTTAGGATCACTTCTGTGAGACCAGGCTGATGAACAAGCAGATGTCTTTGTTTTGCACTTGGCTTTGAATTAATCTCCTGTACGGTGCAGAGAGCTGTTGGAGTTTCCACAGTTAAGGGCTACTCCCAGCATGGTTTAGGCAAAGGCAGTCTCACACTGTTAGAGCAAAAACGTGAGTCTACAAAGCTTATCACATCCCACAATGTCAGTCAATTTCTCCTGTCCAATTCACACCCCAAATGCCTCAGGATACCTGCACTTGTGACCCACAACGTCCTTTCCCAGTCACTTTGAACCAAAGTTTTCATGTCTTGGTTTAAGTAATTAGTGTAAAATCTCGCTGTGTTTCTTCCTGTTCCCTGTTCAAAACAAGCACAATGCTTGCTGGGTGTTTTTCTGTTTCTGGACAAATATATTTCTTGTGCAAAGGGCCCAAATTTCTTTCCAACAAGAGTAAATTATTCACCATGTATACCCGGTAAGTATAGTATTTTATACCTGAAGAAAAGAGGGGACATTTATCTAAGAGTAAAACCTCAAGGAAATAGTTGTGAATGCAAGAATAGACAGAAAAATACAACATTTTCATTACACCTTTTTTGTTTGTTTAACAATGGGAATCAGAGTATCTGGACTTACACAGTAAGTACAGGAAATTAGAATTTCATGGTGAAAATGAAGACAAGATTCAATATACACGTCAGACCAAATGACACAGAAGCCACAAATCTAATAATAATTAATATTTTGCAGCCACTGAATAGTAAAATCATCAGCTAGTTGTACGTGCTGCCCGAATGTCAGAAAAAAGTGTTTGATGTTACTGAGCAGGCATGCAGAAGCTAATTCTGTTGTTCATACCATGAGGAACTGCTACAGAACGATTGCAAGGGTATGCAAGAGCATATCAAATAATGCTGAGGCATCTCAGCTGAATCTGCTTTCTTACAACTCTGAGCAATCAGAGGCAGCTCTGTTGTCACATTAGTGAAGGAGATCCCACGTCTGAACATGCTATTGAAAACCTGAGATTCACACAATTTTGGAAGGCCTATTTACAAAGTGTGTGATCACGTCACGGGAAGAGAGTTGTCAGTCACTCACCACATCAACCATTACATGGAACATCTACCCTTAGTTTTCTTTATTTTTTATTTCTTTTTTTACACCTACTGTAGCAAAGTTCTCATTTTTCCAGTCCAGAAGAATGCTCAGAACTTGCATATTAAGCATCACCTCAAAGAGCAAAGAAAGGAAATGGGAGCACTACTAATTGCTCAGACTTCAAATCACCAGAGTTTAGGGTTTTTTTATTCATTTGAATAATGAAGAGATTTTAGATTGCAGAAGTGCAATTTTACCCCAGTATCAGGGTTGTAAAACTCTGACACATTTTTGTTTTAGTCCAAGAACAAGAGTTTACCGAAGCTGCGAGGTCCAGGGGTGACAGACTCCTTTGGAGGAGTTCTCCAGTTTTTCTGACAGGATCAGATCTATGTTCCCCTGAAAAAGGGAATTTAAAATCAAAGTGTGCTTCAGCTATTCACTGCTACTCCTGGTGCCCACAGCTCCCTGTGATGATGGGAGGGAGAACGCTCCAGCCAAATTCTGACAAGCCTCTCAAACCACTCTCCCTTACTCACCACAGCAGGTTTCAGCAAGAACTACTCTTCCAGGAGAGATTAACGGGCTCGGGTGATGAAAAGGTGTGTGCTTTCCTTGTTGGAATTAAATCTGGAGGAAATAAGGTTCTACAAAGAGTGGAGAAATCACGGGTGGCACTGATGATAGGAACAAAAGAAGAAAATATAATAAAATCTGAGACCATTTATCAGTTGATAGTGAGGGGATTGCAACTTACAGCAGAAAGAGATAAATTCTTTTCTCCTCTATGCAGAAAGAGACAATCATAGAAAAATCCTCCAGTGAGGGATCCCTTGGAGACAGTAAGCCCAGACTGAAAAATTCATATCTGAAGTCCTCAATTCCCACCATTGTGATGCCTAATGATATGGACATTTGACAACACAATCTTTTCTGATCTCAAGACTGTGTGTGTGAGCGCACTGGGGAAAGGAACTGACTATTCCTCTTTCTTGACTGCTGGAGTTTGTGACAGAATAAAGTGTAGTGTGTGCTTACTGAATACTTTTTGCTCCCCATACTTAAAACTTTATGTCACAGCATCCTTATGTGTAGAAAAGGAATAAACTCTTTATGATAAACTCACTGAGTAGGAAAGCTGTGAGAAGTACCTAGTTGCTCTCTCAGTGCACACCTGGACATTCTGTGAATACTGGTATCTAAATGAATTAGCGTGTCAGACTGGGCTCCTCACCTGTGGCATCCCATGCAGATATCCCCAGCCGTGTTTGCATTGATCACAAATTGTCTGTCCCTGACCCTCTGGTTTATTTACTTCATTCACCTCATTTTCTCTATCTGTATATAGGGCTTTTCGAGGTAGCTGCCAACCCAGCAGCCTGATAGCAGTTGTCAATGGAGAGAGGGACAGGACTTTTCAGCATCTTGCCAATTTCTAGCTGAGCTCCTGAAATCGATCCAATTATTGTGGACCTAATCTTGTTCTCAGCACCAATGAGAGAAAAACTCCCATTAGCTTGCGTGGGAATGCGATGAGATCAATAACTGAGCCCAACGTGGAGCAGAATTTTCTTTTGGAGGAAGCAGAGAGCTATACAGTGCCAGATGCGTGCCTCAAAATCACCAGGAGTGCTGCGGAGGGACGGGAGGCACAGTCCTTTCTGGTGCATGTGTCTGTTCTCTCACGCAATGTGGTGAAAAGAGTTATCTGCCTGCAGCTGTGCCGACTCTTGACGATGAAATGATTTAATTCACAAGGCGTTCGGTACAGGCCCTGCGACAACAACAAAATGGCATGCATTTGAGATATGTAAATTAAATTACTTGGTTTTGCACACAGAGTTTCAGTCATTAGAGGGAGAGATAATGACTTGCAATATGTTTTTGAGAAGAAACACACAATGATAATCTTATTTACTTTACACTTTAATTTCCTAATGTGCACACATGCATGGAGGACTTGTTTGTGCAAATGTCAGTTATCAAAGAAATGTCAGTCTGCGGTTAATTTAATATTGCTGCCCCTTGGGCTTGAGCAGATGGCTGAAGTTCAGGAACTAGCAGAATTGCCTGCATTAAGAAGAGAAATCCGTGATGTGCAAAAGGTGGGTTCTTGCTGCAATGTTGATTACATACACACAGACACACGTATATGGAAGGTAGTGAGAATATGATAAGTTCAAGAATATTTTTTATTCAAGTGATTCTTTTCTTTCCAGAAGAAAATATTCTATTTGCAATCCCTTTGAAATGCCTCACATTGTCTGACTGACCTGAAACTTTTTAATTTAAGTCATGTAACACTATGTATTGCACTTCTTCGCTGTGGTGTACTGTCTCATGGGAGTTGCACTTTCAGAGCTCTGCTTCTTAAAAGAGCTTTAAGTCCCATGACAAATATAGCCTTCCTCTGGTGGAACAGTATGGTGCCTCCTAGGAGCCATACATTGGAGCTGCAAAGGGGTTATCCCACCTCCAGTGAGATATCTCCAGTTGGATATCTCCAGTGGGATATCTGCAGTGCACTGGAGATGACCAGTTCCTGCACCCAGGGGTGCACCATTCTCAGCAGGGAAACATCATCATGGGGTGACCTGGAGTACCATTTCCAGCCAGTTCTGAATCAGACTCTTCAGTGTGGCAATGTGTCGTAATCAAAAAGTCACCCAGTGGGTGATTAAAGCAAATGCATCAATATAGCAATTCCCCCAAGAACAAAATACCTTATTTTTCCCTGCTATAAGGGAGTGTACATAACATATTTGTTCTCCCTGCCTTGTAAACAGAAACTACTTTTTTTTTTCATTTTGAACCAGCCCAGGGCCAGCTCATCCCTCTGACTGGGGGCGCTGCAAAAGGGTCGACTACTGCTATTTCAAAGCCAGGTGACATTTTGAAGCTGGGTGGCATTTGGGCCCTTTTGTAGGTCTAACATTAGAGTTTCCTTGCACGTACAGAAACCGCAAATCACCTTGTCCTCCCCGGGATTTGTTTTTCATGTCGGTTGCACTGTTATTTAGGATGAAGTAAGAATACATCATTTTTTCCATCTCATGAAGGCCAGTCACAATATTGTGCTGAGAGCAGCAGAAAATGCCCTTCAGAATAACAACATAAAATCTTATTAACGGCTTCTCAAATGTTCTGGTGCAGCCTGCCCTGGTTTCCTTTTTTGTGACTGCCATAAACATCTGTCCAGTTCTGTAGCAGAGCAATGACAGAAGCTGAACCATTGCCTCAAAAAGCCATAAAATCTCAGTCTTGTATGGATTTAGAATCGGGTTTTAAAATTTCTTGTAGTGATACAGTTTGTGGCTTTCCCTTACAAATTATCTGTCACATATGAAAGACCCACATATACAAAGTGTCCACAATTGCAGACAGAATGGAGGTGCAAGGGGTGCACCGACACACCCAAAATGTGCCCCAGCCAAACGTTCTGACCCAACAGCCTGCCCTCCAATAGAAGGTATCTTCCTTGCAGCCAACACCAAGGCAAAAAATACAATTTTATGAGCATGCAGCTTTGTCAGCAGCTCCCATCAAGTGCTATATATACAAATGGCCTCAGCAGAAATGTGTCCTTACTTTGTGTATGTGATATACATACAAGGTTGGGTCATATCTTTCATTGCAAAAATGAGATGTAACATTCATAACTTCATTGGTACATCTCTGAAGGTACCCCACAAATGCAGATGCTGGTTGTTGCTGTGTGTTTGTATCTCCCCTCTGCCACAGGATTGTTCCAGCAGTGCTCTGGTACTCTACAGCTGACTGGATAGACAGTTCAAGACCGGCCCAAATCTGTGGTATTAGAAACTGATGTCTTCCAAGGAGCACATGAGAAGAACAGACTGTTCACTCCAGTTTCTTCCTTAAGGCTGTGGTCCAGAATGTGGAGGGTGGAAAACTGCCGAAGGTAAGAGAGATCTGCGTCAGCTGACAGCTGATGAACTCCTTGTTCAGAGACATGGGGCCAAAATCCGTGGGGACTTATGCTGCAGAGCAAGGCATATGGAGCCATATGGTATCATCTCTGGGCAAAGACCAGCTCAAGAAGGAGTGGTGGAGGCTGTTTTGCTTCGCTTTTGTCTGCAAGCACCATGACAAGGAACAGAGGATTAGCAAGTAGCCACGTGTGTTTCCTCAGGGCCCATCAGGACCGAGGTCCTGCACAGGGTGCTGGCAAGTGTGGGTCCCAGGGCTCTCTGTCCACCCTTCACAAGCAGGCTCACCAAGACAGTCGTGACAGCACTGCATTGCATCTCCACTACTCTCTGGCAGTGGCAAAAGCTCACCTGAGGTTTGCTTAGGGCCAGTTTGGGTGCTTTGGGCTGAGGTTCACAACCAGGTCTGCTGATTTCCCTGCAGTCCCTTCAGCTGTTGCTGCCATGTTTTGCACAGGCATTGCCTGGGCATTGATATGGTAGAGAGTCCTCAACCCTTCATCACAAAGGGCGCAGTCTCAGATGGCACCTACCACTGAGTATCGATGGACTGAATGCCACATGCTATAGCATATGGATTTAACAGACCAAGGTGTACCTCAGGTGTACTACTCTGGCAATCACTTTATATAGCCCTACATATCACCTACACCCACGTATTTGGTCTCTTCATCTCATGTTCTCCTTCTTCCATTTCAGTTTCTATCTCTTCTCATTCTAC
Organism: Mesitornis unicolor; assembly: GCF_000695765.1. Lineage (NCBI taxonomy): Eukaryota > Metazoa > Chordata > Aves > Mesitornithiformes > Mesitornithidae > Mesitornis > Mesitornis unicolor. Next base: position 9,382 of record NW_010207250.1, read on the forward strand.
CATTCAAGGATGAGATTCAAGAAATAATATTTAACCATAATCTTTGTCTCCTTCTCACCTGTACAAGCCAAGGGGACTGATCCTAGTCTCACTGCTCAGGCTTGCATCCTCTGGGGTCCTTTTGTCAAATTTTAACAAATCTTTGATTTTAAACCCTAAAAACAAAGTTTCAATCAAACAAAGAAGGTGCTGAATCCTGATTCTGTCTTCTTTAATCCCAGCGTGTAGCATAGATATGTGTAAGCACACAGGCATAGGTCGTGTAGCATGAAGTCAGTAAAACACCAAACTAACAAATCTCTGGAAAAGAATCATTCTCACATGTTAATTAGTAATGAAGATTAATGGGAGAACCACAGCATAACTGAAAAACTTGTAGGAACTGGGCTTTGTCCCAGTTATTCTGTAATTCAGGCACCTGTTCAACTTTCTGCAAAAGTAGCCCTGTTGTACTTGATGAAACTATGCTTGGGCTTTGGATTAAACAGATGCACATTAAAACTAGAAATTGAATCCCTGGCATCAAAAAATAGCTGTTTATACCACACTATCAATGAAGACAGGCTGGATGTGAAGCTTTTTTTGTGTACTTTAATTTGTTTGTTTTGTCTGACCTTAAAACAAAATTATTTACAGTTCTTTTGGAAGAAATAAAAAACCAGCACCAATTCAATATATTTAGCATTTCATCAGATTGAAGAACTACTTCCTCTAACTATTGTAGGAGGAAAAAACACATGCTTCAGCCCACACTTCTCATGCAGTTAATAACTTAGGCTTTTTGTGTAGGCAAAGTGATCTTGTGTTAACAGAAAAAACAATGTTCTGTGGTTAATATAACTGAAGTAGAGACCTGCCTCATCCATGGGCCCCAAAACGATGGGAAATGAAGGCTTCTTGTGACAGGCCACCTCTGAGCCCTCTGACAGGAGAAGAAGAGGGAGGCAAGAAGAAATGTCCCCATTTTCCTCCAGACGAGCCCATGACTGGGCTGTCGGTGTCTGAAAGAACAGTGTTCGCCTGGCTCTGTCTGCCCTGCACAAAGAGGGCTCTCCTAAGTCCCTTTCAAGTACCTGGAGACGAGAGTCTTATGGAGACAAGGCCATTTATAACCTTTTCTCAGAGTGGATTTAAAACCACTGCCTTTTGAGAGGTCACAAAAGTTTCATGTTCTCGGATTTAAATCTTTGGGCAGGAATGGGAAGAAAATAGGTCGTCATTGCCTTGGGCAGCACATCAGAGAAAGCAAAGAGTTATTTTCCTTTTTAAAGGAATTTTCTCTTCATTTTTCAAGACCAAATAATTAACTTTAAGATTTATGTCAAAAACCTCTCAATGCTTAATAAAAACTTAAACAAAGAACACAAGATTTGCAACAAGTAACTAAAAAAATAAAATTTTTCATGAAACATCCTGAATGCTTCCACTTTGTGGGATTTCAAAACGGAACATTATTTTTACATTTCCCAAGATTTTCTTAAAATTCATAATGTTTTCTAGCTTGTGGCAAACAGTTTATTTTAATCTTTTGTTTACTGCAAGACCTCTTCTCTGGGAAAGGCAGGTCAATACCAGGTTTTCATTAAATGTTTTGGATAAAATTTTGTCAAGGAAAAAACAGGGAGAAATTAGACTTGAAAAAAATGTCATGAGGTAATAATTTCTGTAAATAAACACTTTTCAAAATGACCACTTTTAACAGTTGCAGTCTCAGGAGACTTTTGACCTTGTCTATTCAAAATCAAATTTAAAATGCGTCTGAAACGGAATTAGCCAAATTATATCAGGGTGAAAAACAGCAATCAGAAGTCTAAGTGAAATTAACTAAAACTGATTTTCATTTTAAAACTCAACCACAAAATTGTATTATTTACTGTTTAAGTAGTCCAAGAAGTCAGGAAATATTTTCACAGTAATTGTACTATTTTCTCCATTTTTTCCCTTTTGCACAAAGGAAAACAACAGATTTTTGAAACACTGGCAGCAGTAGCAGGGTTGTCATCAAATCAGTCAAGACATGAAAAGATCATGTTCTGTTTTGCAAATGCACTGTATCTCTCTTAAACTCCCCACTGTGCAGACCTGGTGTGGAGCTGGGTCAAGAGGGAGCAAAAGGGTCTGAAGTGTCACTATGCCTACACACACACACACACACACACACACACACACACACACACACACACAACCTTACCAAAAAATTGAACTGCAGCTATCTGGGGGAAAAACAACGATGCTTACATCTAATATTGGTGGTCTCCATTATGACATTTTTGCAGTGGCAAGCAGTTGCCTATCTGACCACGTGAGTCATTTAGCAGGCGACCACAGAAACTGGGGCTTTGGCATGGTAAGAGTTAGGGAGGGATGCTGTTTATTCCATGAAGGTACAGGCCACCGGAGATCATAGAAGCACAGAATCACAAAATGGTTTGGGTTGGAAAGGACCTTAAAGCTCATCCAGTCCAACCCCTGCCATGGGCAGGGACACCTCCCACCAGCCCAGGCTGCTCAAAGCCCTGTCCAACCTGGCCTTGAACACTGCCAGGGAGAGGGAACAGGGGGAACAAGACAGTGCTTTCTGGACTGAGAGCAGGAGAAAGAAAATTGTCTGCATGTCTTTTGGGAGAGCAGACCCTCCACCACTACCATTTAACTTGGTGCCAGGCTGGGAGGTCTGCCAGCCCACACGCATGGAGTGGTGGGTAGGATGTGTCATGCCACACTGTCCAACTTGTGTCTGCTTTACTTTGGCGTCTGTTCTGCTTCATCTTAATTGAAGTCAAGTCTCCTTGTTATCCTTCACAAGCAGTTTTAGCTGTCTGTACTTGCCTTTTAAGGACAGAGATCTGATATTCTTTTATGAATATATATTTATTTACTAATTTGAAAGATTTATTTTAAAATTGCAGATTCTTTCCCACTAACAGAAGATGAGTTATTTTAGTCAGCGGCATCACATGCTTGTAATTTAGGCAGAACCTAAGTGGAGAAATGTTTGTGAATATGACCCTTAAATTACATCACTTTGCATAATTATGCTGCAGCTTCTTTTTTCTGAATAGTGAAGTTAATGTCCTGATTTTGCTCCAATAAGGGGTTTGCTGTTGATTTTACCAGGCACAGTATCAAGGTCTAGATGTGCTGTTATGTTTCAATCATTCTCTGAATGGTAGGTCAAAGTCTTTTAACTCTGGGTTTGCTTTTTCTAGGTCAAAAAAACGTGTAGCTTGAAGAACTTCTTGCAGCCTGAAGAACATCTGTTTTAAAGCTTGTGACAGGTGAACCACCATCATGACTAAGTAGCCTCAGATAGAGAAGTTAAGGCTTTGAATAATAGTCTGAAATCTATACTTATGAAAAAATACTTCTGGGTACATCTTCCGTGTACTTGCTGCAGTCTTCCAGAGCCTGATGAAGGTATAGCAAGCCGCAGCATTTGTTTTGACTCAAAGCTCTCTGCAGTGCATTTTACATCATACAGTGAAGCGTCTTATATCCCAAATGGCACCTCCCACCCCTACTGCCCCATACAAAGAACCAGAAAAGGAATAATGGCAATATCGGTCCATAAGCAACTCCAGCCATCGTGCCAATACCAGCAGTGTGGAGGCAGGTGAGCACACAGCAGGGGGAGATGGAGCTCAAGAGGGTTGTTCAAAATCCTGCTCCTCTTTGTTGTTGATGGGAGGGGCTGGATGCTACATCCCCCTTTGCAGACTGGGACATCAGTGTATCATGCTAGCACCACCACATAGGACATGGGTGGTGGGATTTCACATCGGACGCTCAGCAGGGCAGGTACTGCTCATACTGCTGCTTTAAGCTGCAAGACAACAAGGGAAGTTAAAACCTGACCTTAAGGTGAACAAACAAGGAGTCTCCAGCAGAAGATAAGGTATGATAGCTACAAATAAAAGCCTGTGGTCTCTTGCTATAAATGTGACTGTTTAAAGTAGAGTTACATTTATTCCCTAAGGCTTTCTGTGTTTGTTCCCTCCAAGAGTGAGTGTCTTGAGGTTGTATTTAATTCTAAAGATTTCTCTCATGATTAAATGGATCTCATCTGCTGTCATTCCTAATGCAAAAAACTTTTTTATTTTTCCTGATACAGGCAAATTGTAAGTCAGGTAGAATGTCCTTTTCTTTCATCTTACAACCTATGTCAACAAAAGATTACTTTCTTGAAGCGCTTTTTTTTGTTTGAAGAAGAAAGAACCAGATTAAACCCCACATAATATTATGACTCATGGAAAACAAATAAAGGTATCTCTTTACAGACTATCATTTCAGGCCTCAGGTTACAAAAGCTCTAATTGATTTTTATTAAACCTGCATGCATGACAACAGTCATGGCTTGTTTATAATAGTAAAATTGTAAACAGGAAAATTTATCGTGCAAATACTGTAGCATAGGGCTTATGCCCCACTTGTGCCTTCCTTCCTGCTAAGGAACTGCTTAATGTCTTTGCTAATAAAAGCACTCAGCTGCCAGGAAGGATTCTTCCTTCTCTGTAACTAGCAACAAAATTTAATGCATTATTGATACCTTTTTATGTCTTTATTGTCACAGGAAAAGAGAAATCACAGGCACTGAATTAGTGCAGTTAAAATAGACTGATTCAGAAAATGGTTTCCTTTTTTGTGCTGACTTTTCTTCTTCTCACAATTTATGTGTTCTCTGTTGTAGTACCGTAGAACCACAGATCACCCATGGACCTACCACCAAGATGTTTAAAATTTAAGCTACAGAGCCCTTTATCTAATTCTCTCTGCCACATGACATTGGGTCATGCCCCAACTGCCGTCTTTAACTGCAAATACTTTGGAAAGAAATACTGACAGTAGTGGTATAAATACAGGAAAGAAGTTACAGGCTCCAAGCACTTTGCCTATAAATGTTTATTTTTAGCAGGTTTATATGGAAGTCTTTAAATTCCATTCATTTAAGAGGTCCCAGCTGAGCACACTAAATGACTGACTGCACCATGAGCTGAACTGCCAGCAAGCCTCTGGCCACCAATGTGGAGAGGCTGAAACTCAGTGTTTGCTCCTTGAACTACATGCAACCCTCAAAGAAAGGTGAGATGAATCCAGGCTCTAAAAGCAAATTTTTCCTTTTGTGACCTCATTAGGTAATAGTGTCAAGTTGAAATGTGTTGTTTCTGTCTTTTCCTTAGCTTATGGTACATTTTCTATCCTAACAGCATTTCTCAGAACACAGTGGGTTTGTTCATGTAGGCCAAAAGTGTTCCCTTCTGCCTCTTGTTCCTTAAATAATCCAAATGAAGGGATCCCTCACCTGAGGACTTGTGATAGGCTCCTGCTTCAGGAGAAAGCAAGCACCAGCTTGCTCATGGTGCAAGATTGAGTCAAGTTTTCCAGCTTCAAATCTCAGTTAAAAGTTTGGGGGTTTTCAGACCATCCCATCCCATCCCATCCCATCCCATCCCATCCCATCCCATCCCATCCCCACATCAGTGAGACTTTCTTTTTAATGCTGAACTTGATTACCTGCAGTCTCCCTTTTTCAAATCTGAAGTATTTTATGTATGCATCTGTATTTTAAATCAGTCAGTGGTTTGCTTCTTTAGCCTGTATGATTTATGAAAAGACAGATTCATCTTTAATTATAAAGGCAAAAATATTCACACTGTTTTTATGAAGCTTAGTACAAAGCTGTTTTTCTTGATGAAATTATAAGATAAAAAACTGAGCCTCTGTTATAAAATGCTGACATTAACTACCAGGCTGTTTGTAAGTGTTACTGCAATGAAGTGATTCCATTTATCTGACTATAGCTCACTTCATGTAGGGATTTATAAGATTTCAAAGACACAAAAACCCGGGCCAGGCAGTCCAAGCCCAGTGATACAAAAGGAGGACCTACATCCTTTCTCACTCAGCTTTTTTGCACACAAGCACACTGAAAAGTATGTGGCAAATGTTCTTATTTGAGGCTCCATTTATTTCAAGTGTCAGGAACACTGAAATAGCTCAGCCCGAAAACACAGGACACCATTCTCATTTGCATATTAATTAATTATAACTGTTCATTTTAAAAGGAATGTCTATTTAGATAATCTATGTAAGTAGTTTCAGCTGTACTCACTGATATCAGTGGGAAAACTTCTCCTGGGAGTAGTCTATATTCACACAGTAGTCTATGTTCACATATTCAAAGTAGTCTATATTCACACATTCAAAAGATACCCAACCATGTAACTTCAGGTGTCTCCTCTTAAAAGCACTGGCTGATCTCTAGCGGCTCTTGAAAGTGGAGTTCTCTTAATAAAAGTATTTGCTCCCAAATAGTTTCTGATGTGAAACAAAGATCGACTGTGATGGTGGAAGAATAACACCCACCTTTTACATATGGTGATTTCCACAGGGCTCAAGAGCTGCCTTCACAGAGGCAGTTGATGTTATCTATATTTTGAGAATAAGGAAGAAGGCATCAAGGATGAGGTAATTTACCAGGTCATACAGGGATACCGCAGCCAAGCCTGAAGTCCTGACGTCCACATCTCCCACGTTCTCCATACACACTGCATCTTAGCTATGCTTAGAAGACAGACTTGTTGTAAAACAGAAACTCAGTTGACTTGAAAATGCTTCATAACAACATGACAATTTCATCAAAATTTTGGTTCAATGGGAGAAGAGAAGGGAAAATGTTCAGCAATATTGAATCAAGGCATTCCAATATTTGCAGAAAATTGAGTTCTCCTTTCCTTCCTATTGTTTTTAGTTTCTTTTTTGTTTTCTTTTATAAGTCTGGTTAAGTACATGCTACGTTTACTGTTACAATTTAAAAACAAAAATAAAAACAAAAACAAAAAAAATGAAATGAAATGTTTGAGTGATATGAAAAAAATTCCTTTTTCATTTTCTTCTTAGTTCTGAAATTTGAAGTTTCCGTCCAACCAGCATGAAAACAAAAATTGAAATAAAAATCTCAGCTCCTTCAAAAAGCAGGTATCTGGTTTTCATTTTACTTGCATTTTCTACCACCCTCTCCACAGCTGCTTTTACTAGATACCAGCACAAGAAAAATAACCTGCAGCAGAACTACTGCTACTTCCAAACTGACTCTGACTGAAGGAAAGATCCCAAATGAGGTATATTTTGAAAAACATTCTCTCACTCAAAGCTCCTGATCGGTGGCATCAGAAGAGAGAAACAAGAAAGGTGCATTGATTACAGTGGTTGATTCTTTTCATAAGGATTTCTGTAAAGGAAATTAATTACAGTTTTGGCTGTGGGTTAGAGATCACCAGGTTCAATCTTTGAACAGAAGTGTAAGAACTGGTAATAATCAGAATCAGAAAATTAAAAATATAACTATAGTTTGAAAGGGACCTGTGAAGACTGTCTAGTCCAATCCCCCTGCTCAAGCAGGGTCAGCTCCCACAGGTTGTCCGGGATCACGTCCAGTCACCTTTTGAATGTCTCCAAGGATGGCTACTACACAGCCTCTCTGAAGGAAGCATCCGGAGGTCCCTACCCATTATCAAACCCTGCAGACGTCAAGCTCTGCAAGTCAAAAGAAAGCTGAAATGTAGAAACCCTGACAATTAGTGTGAATGGTTAATAGGGGAACAGTCCTAAATATATAGAGGTATTTCATCAGTCACCTTTAATGTGATTTATTTAGTTTGTGGCAAATGTAGACTAGCCATACTTAGCTTTTAATAATAGTATTTCAGAGTGTTTGTAATTCCTTACTGTGGTGTCTTGTTTAGCTTTCCAGGACTGTGTTTGAATTTAAAAAAACAGAAGCAGCAGTAGCAATATTACTTTTGGAAACATGTATAAACCAGAAGGTAGGATGAGTGTTGTGGTATCAAACCTCAGAAATACATTTACAACCAATTTTCCAGCAGATTATTAAAAACATGTTAATCAACATGTTGAATTTGACTAAATGCCACTTGGCTGCACATAAAATACTACTGAATGAGATGACTAAATTTAGGTTTATAAATATTTATATAGTCTTACAAGAACATATAACCCTTCACCTGCCATGGCTTTAGGTTGCTTGTTCAACTTGTTAGAAACAAGCATTAACATTAGGAATCAGTCATAAAGTTTTTTCTTTCTTTTATTTTTTTTTTTAATAATATGTCCTCTTATTTCTCCTGTTTAGCAACTTTATGTACTGAGCTGCACCTAAAAAAATTTGCACCAGTTTAACTGTGACAGAGTGACTGTTAAACTTCACTAATGTCTGTTTCACATCAGCCTAATTTATACCTCATGGAAATGCTTTAGCTCAGCTAAGAAATATCCAAGAAAATTAGGCTAGATTGAGTTTAATCAAAGGAAATAGCTGCATTCAATCTAGTTTGTATTGCTGAGTCAGAATTTGTGTCACTAGCAGAGGAAAGGAGCTTACTTTTATTTGTAAATAAACAATCTGAGTTAGTGATTCATTAACGAGATACAGTGGAACCTGTACAAGGGATTGTTTTTATTAGCCAATACCCCGTGTTAAAGCACTGCAAAATATGCAGGCTATCTCTTCAATATAAGAAAAGGTGTATTTTTCCTAGATATCTATTACTAAATTTACCATCTTAGTCTAAAAACCTTGTAAGACAAAACACAAGTGATTTTTACTTTCATGTAGTTGACAACTACATATATGCCATGCATAGCCATTACATCCACTAGTTACACAAGGTCAAATCGATGTTAAAAATAAACCTATTTGCTACTAGTGGGATATACACAAAGATAAACTAAGCCTCCAATGTACAACCGTGTTCTGCAGCTACTTAGAACACCTTAAGATCATAGCAATAAATATTTCCTAGATTAAATATAATATAAATGCTTTCAAAGTCATCTGTACCTGTATTTGCACTGATACGTTTGCTTATATCTTAGTGGTTTTTTTAAAGAGATTCCCCCAGTTCTCCAGCTTCCTCTACATTGGTGCAATTTTAGTGCAATCACAGCAGATTTCAGAGGCACCGGCCTGGAAGCTCTGCTCAGGAGGTGCCAGTGGCACTCCTACCCATGGGAGGTTGCAAGGGCCCAAAGCAGTGACCAGCACCATGGGCAGCTTCAAGCTGTGTGCAAAGGGGAGACATTTTCTCCAAGGGACTGAGCAAAATCTAGTCCAAAGGAAAAATGCAGAACCACCGACAGTGTAGATGTGAGGATTCATCAACAGCAGCTTCATTCTCCTGACTCATTCATGCTGTGTTGAACTGTTTGCTAACGTAGGCACAGCCCCCAAAGGCTTCTCAGTAATTAAGACTTACAGTCTAGACATTAGTGGTTCTGTGAATACCACGTATTTGCTATCAACCACATGGCCATCAGCTTTGGCTGGCAGACAGGTGATAGAACGGAGGAGCAGACTATGTACGTGTCCCTGGTTGAACGTGAGTTTGCTGCAGCACCATTATCAGTCGATCCAGGTCCTCACATGGTGTGATGCTTAGTGATCTTGTACATGGATTGAACTGGACATAAGATGGTGTATGTCTCTTTCCTATTTTGTGATTGATTTACATAGAATCACAGAATGGTTTGGGTTGGAAGGAACCTTAAAGCTCCCCCAGTCCAACCCCTGCCATGGGCACGGACACCTCCCATCAGACCAGGTTGCTCAAAGCCCCATCCAACCTGGCCTTGAACACTGCCAGGGAGGGGGCATCCACAGCTTCCCTGGGCAACCTGTGCCAGTGTCTCACCACCCTCACAGTGAAGAATTTCTTCCTAATATCTAATCTAAATCAACCCTTTTTCAGTTTGAAACCATCAGTCCTTGTCCTAGCACTACATGCCCTCATCGAAAGTCCCCCTCCAGCTCTCCTGTAGGCCTCCCTCAGGTACTGGAAGGCTGCTATAATGTGTCCCCAGAGCCTTCTCTGCTCTAGGCTGAACAACCCCAACTTTCTTTCAACATCTTTTTAAGATGTATTGTTTCAGTGAGGTCCTGAGAAGCAACAAGACTGCAGAAGTGAGTATTGAAAGGACCACAAACAAGAAGTCATCCTGGTTTTTCAGAGAAGCCAGATACATGGATTTGACACCTAATGCAGACATAACTCCTATTCCTGTACCTCATCCAGGGAATTTAGCACAGAGGTCAGAATTACTGAAGCAGGGGATGGCTTAACTAGGAAATACTTTGCTCACTCGCCATGAATTAATGTAAAGTTTTTTTGTTTGTCTAAGAACTCTCAAAGTTTGTCTTTGAGGTACCTCATACATCAGACAGCCTTTCAGCTCAGATGCAGCATGTTTGGATCTGTTTTGCTTGAATAAAGGGAAGGTCTTGAATATAGAGAGGAAAATGTTCAAAGCCCATCAGTAAATTTTAATGCTTCATCTTTCAAAATTGCGAAATATTTCAGTATGCTTTCATATATATTGACCTATTATTAAAGGTTAGAACTATTTCTCAGTAGTCTGTGTTAACATTTTAATACAGGCTAGTAAATATAGAGGAAAACATAACCTTTTATTTTCCTTTAGTACAAAGTCTATTTTTAAATAATTGAGGGATTTGGGTTTAAGGCATTTAGTTAAAACAAGGTTCAAATAGTACATTTTCATGAAAGTTTCATGGAAAAACTTAATGTAATGATAATGCTTCCAGAGACTTAGTAAATACCTTAGGGTTGCTAAAGAACCTGTAATGCTTTCATCACTGAGTCCTTTTGTTTCTCCAGTAAAAATGTTATCTGGAATCTTAAAACAAAAAATGATCATATTATACCCAATGCCACCTTGTCAAGGATACTTGATGTCTATAGCATTAATTTCTTTTTTAAGTAACTACTGTCAAGCCTGGTGTCTGCAAAATACCCCTCCTGAGATCTGGTATTTGATCCCAGCAAACAAGAGATTGCTATTTTCATTCCCAAACAGAAATGTAATTGCATTATCATAGAAGTCACATTGCTGTTGGCTGTATTGCAAACAGTCATGGGTGTCCTCTTGACCCCAAAGGTGGCATCTGATGTAAAAGATTTCCAGATAACTGAGATAATCCCCTCCGCTTATGTCCAAAGGATGAAAGCAGCAAAAATCCCACCATAAGTATACTCTAGCATCAGTAAAAGAATAATTGAAGGTATCTTAAAAGGCCTATTTTGTGGCGAGAGTAAAACAGAGAAAATAGTTATCAGTAAATACAAGGGGCAGCTCATGATCTCAGTTACCAGTGTGAAAATCTAGACTCACTCCAGTAAAACCAGTATTCCCTGTCCAGTGCTGCTGCTGGAGTCAGAACTGGGTTGCATTGGGTGGTGTTTTACCAGCGAGCTCCAAGCCCTCCTCTGCCTCCCAGCGAGCTGCCTGGCCTGACACAAAAACTTGCTGTGCAAATAAGCATGACTTAAAATAAGGATGGAGAAAGGATATTCTTGTTATTCCTATTGTATAGCAAGGCTCAGAGTCCCTGCATCAGACAGGGCCTCAAGGGAGAGCCAGTGGCAGAACTGGGAACCCCAGCAGAAGCCCAAATCACAACTATGACCAACAGGTAAACCCTCTCATGAACACCTCGCTGAATGCAGCAGGAGAGAAATCAGGTTTCTAAGAAAATGCAGAAGTGTGCAGAAAATTTCAGCAATACTGGACACATGGCAGTCAACAAAAATCCAGTACAGCCAGCATTCATTCTGTCTTTATGGCAGCACGTGCTAGCATTTCTTAGCCAGGGCTTAATGACACAGCCCAGATCTTTCATTATCAGGGAGTTTGGTGTTTGCAGCAGCTCTGAATGTGCCTCCTGCACACCTGCGATGCACCCAATAAACTCCAGGATGATGTTCTGGTTTCGAACATCTCCCTTTCCAAATCCCTCACTGTTTTTCCCACACATGTCTGGAAATGCCTATCTTAGAGGGGAAGTCCCCAGTTCTACATTGTCCTCCAGGTCTTGGTTTCAGCTCCCTCATGGCAGAGCCCTGAGGCTGACCTAAACCACAACTTCTTTCCAACAAGGGCAAACAGGAACATTGCAGCCCTCTGTGTGCAACCACAGACAGCTCTCATGGACACTTACCTGCTGTCATTGAGGTTCAGAAACCATTCCCACACAGACCTGCCAGGCCACCTTAGATCTGCTGTTTAGTGGTTTAAACTGGGAAGACAACAGCACCTCTGCCATGGTGGCAGGGCTACATCCATGAGTGGAGATGTTCCCCCTGCACCAAGTGGGTCCTGTCCTTACTGCTCAGTTCAGAATTGGTACTTCTGGCTAACAGTTCTGCTAATAGATATATAGCTTCCTCTGTAGCTGCTAATAGATATATTTCTGTTATACATACGGTGGTCTCCAACTCCTGCAAGAATGGAAATTAGTTTATTTCCCAGGCCAGGCACCAGAAGATTATAATTTATCAGCAGTCTGCAGGGTCACTTGCTCCATATGATTTAATTTAGGCAATTTTCTGCTACACTGTAGCCAACAATTGCTTAACTAAAATACTTTTTATATTGAACAGGCTTTGTTCTGTGATTTTTTTTTTCAGTCCTAAGAACCAATGTCCATTTTCAGTTTGTATTTCAGTTCAGTTTCAGTTACTGCCCTCATCGTAGTGTCCACTTCCCTGGTCAGCCTCTTCCCTCCCTGCCTGGCAAGGAGCAAAGCATCCCCCTCCTATGCTTGCACTTCCACTTGAAAGGCTGAAATCTCAACACAGCCAAAATTTCTCAGAGCTCAGCAGGTGCCATAAATCCCTGCTTGCTTTACTTAGGTGGGTGGTAACATTGCTTTTAACACCTCTAGTACTATGAGGAATGCAAGCAGGATTCAACTTCATACAGGCAAAAATATGAGATATTTCAAATCTTGCCCTTTTTGTATCTGGCCTACAGAATAAATGGGAATTTGTACCCTATATTTAAGACGTAGTTTTGAATTTCTGCCTCTGCTACCACAATATTCCTGTAAACGAAAGTGGTTTTTGGCATACTACACCAATTATATGTTTATTGGCCAAATCTGTTTCCAGCTGAGAAAAAAAGTAGATTCTGCTTGGGAGCTTTAGAGTATTTTTAGTAACAGGGTGATTCCTTTGAATATTCAAATGAGCAATTACACCTTTAAATCACTCACTGTATGTTACTGCTCCCATGAATAATGTATATGCTAGCCAGCACTATACAAAACAGTGCTATATCACAGACTGGTCCAGGTGACCTGAAGATACCGGAATCCTTGGAAGAAGGAGAAAAACATAGCGACGATCCTCACTCGGATGTCCATCACAGGGCAATGTGTCCATAGCAAGGGGAAATTCTGACCATCTAACATGAGATGTCTACAGTGAAGAGGTCTGAGTTAGTGCTAGTAAGTGTATGCTGCCTTTTATAATCACTGAAAAGAAATAGGCAATTTCAGGGTGCAATTTCTATGGTCAGTTTAGTGTTTATGATGAGATGGTGCAATGAATTCTGTCTACTTTGAAAATGTGCTTCTGTCAGCCACAGTGGGAGAAGGCTCTGCGGAAAGGGCTTACATTGCTTTTCCAAACCATTTTTTCCCCTGAATTGCCCACTGTCCTTTCCTTCCTCACAGACTTCAGGGAAATATCCTACCACCAACAGGTCAGGAATAGATCCTTTCCAATGAAGAACAAGAGGGTGAGAAACACTGCAGGTTCCATGCAGACAAAGCTGTCAACTCTGCAAGCTGTTTACCAACTATTTGTCCTACGCTTCAAACCTTTACTTATTTCCCACAGACAGATTTAAAACAAACAGAAAAATAATTGCCTGAGGAGCTAAATGGATTTCCAGTCAATAAATATATAGTTCACAAAACCTGGGTCCTTTGTTGACCCATCACTGCTGATTCACTTGAGCATGGGTCAGGTCCTCAGCTGCTATAAATGGACTTGACAGCATGGATGTCCTTATTTCTTGACCTTATGGATATCTCCATGTCATGATCTGCATTGTGACCCGCATGGATGTCCCCATATTGTTATCTTGTTATTGTTCAATCCTCCAGCAAGAGTGTACACAGTCCTGTACATCAGAGTGATTTGGCACTGAGGCTTTTCACTGATGTAAAATTTAAATCTCTTTAAGAAAACTGCAAACTTTTGCCTGTGGATGAAAAAGGGACAAGGGTTTTTCTAGAGAACAATATTCACTTACATTTATATCATCCAGTGAGGTATTTTTTCCTGATGTAATTGCAGTAATGACGGAGGGAAAAAACGTCTCTCTTGGTAGGAGGTCAGAGGACCCTATTGAGGAAAACAGTCATAAAGAAAGCATTTTACAATCAAGTAGCTAATTATGCCAAAATGGAAATAAAAGTGTTTAAATTACAGAATAATTAGAGCTGTAATAATTATAGGCTTTAGTAAAAGATTTGAAATCTGAAAATAAATTAAAATCTCAGTTTGTAACAGATTAGCACAGTGTTATAAACCAGATCAGACTAAAAAATAACCTTTCTCATCCAAACAATAGGTAATTTTTGAACCGAAGGTGAAGTCTAGGTAACATGAACAGTCAGGATTTTGGTACTGTCTTAAAGAAGTACTGGTACATCTCTGCAGGTACAAACTCTGTATGTTTGAGAACAAAGAGAAAAGGACACCAAAAAGGAGCAAAAGAGGCTAGATAGCTAGATATCCAAATCCTACAGAAACTTTGTATAACTGAGTGCCAAAGACCAGATTTAGAAGGGCAGTCAACTACATTTACCAGCCTTACCTGCTGACTCTCTGGAAACTCTGAGCTACTCAACTTTCCAATAAAGCGTACAAAGGAGTGCACATAAGCCCTCTGCAAATTGAAGATCCTACCTCTACATCCACTCTCTTCTGTCTTCCTACTGCTTTTTCTTTGTTTCATTCACTCGTATTTCCCCATCCGTCTTTCCAGATTGCCTCTCTGAGGAGCATGAGCATACTGGGCTCTCTGGCCAGGGCACAGTGTAAGGCACATTCAGTAAATTCAATCTGTAGAAGCCACCCAGCCTCAGGTGCTCCATAAAACCAATGCAAGCACAAAGGTGTGGGAACAACATCAGAGGACCTTTCTGAAAAAAAAACAAGATACAAAGAAACCCCTAGTCATATTTTAAAGTAATGGCACAACTACCCAGGAAAAAAGTAAAAATCAGTCAATCTCAATCAAAAACACCAACAAAATGCCAATCTCAGTCAACAATTGAGATTTTCAATTGATGTGGGTTTCCGTTTTTTTTTAGGGTGAGGTTTCTACCTTTACATTTTTTACCTAGTTAAGCAGCAGCACTACCAGCAGTGCTCTCTCCCGCATCTCCCTTTTCTGAACATGGTCCACACACGAGTTGCAGGTGCATTACCTGCTCAAGGCTTGAGCAGTCAATACTATTGACATACAACTACACTGCTGCCATTAGCAGGGCTGTCCCACGCTATTTATTCAGCCTGTTAACCACAGACCAACACCATTTTGAGAGTGCAGGTGCTGCTGTGAGATCCCTCAGTGTGGCTAAGTCTGTGTTTGTCTTCTCAAACAGCTTCTGACGAGTCTAAATTTAGAACATCACCAGCCCACCTTATCAGCTAGACACATAAAAGCTGGTATCAGTTTAATTAACATTTGCACAACACTGCTGCGGCGAGTCCCCCAGACGCGTCGGTGCTGGGAATCTTACGCAGACAGACAACGAGTACCCAGATGTCAGGGAGCCCACGCTTGCCTTTTCCCAGCATTTGCAAGGAGGTATTTGCAGCCCCTGTGCTTTGTGCATCTCCATCCTGACTCCAGGTGCTCCCCTTGAGGCTGGTAGCACTGGCACGGGAGTGATGGCCTCTCCAGCGTCCTTCCCGGTGGCTGTGGGGAGGTACGGGGTACAGCTGCAACCAGAGGGGCCACTGCAGAAGGGGACCAGAGGTCAGTAACGGTGGTGGCACCAAAGTCACTGTGAGACCAGAGAGCCACGTCCTGCAGTAGGAACAGGTACGATGTTATCAGCACTGAGACAGATCCCAGATTTGAAGGAAATGTTGTGCGCCTCTATGGGAACACTTTCACCCTGCAGAAGTAGTGTTGTGCCATGGATATGTTCATCCTCCTGCCTCAGCAGCTGCTGGTGCCACCCAGGCTGGCCTCGTCCTGCAGCTGCAGCATCCTCTGGGGGCAATAGAGGGGCTGGGGAATGGATGTGGGCAGGGGCAGGGACAAGACTTTGACAGGATCATGCCATGAATTGCCTTTGCTGTGCTTCTGCCCAAGTTTTGGCCCAACACACATGCTAACAGGACTTTAAGCTAATAGCATGGCATTATGAACGTAGTACACTGATAAAATTATTTTCTCTGTTTTGTGTGTTTGGCCCAATTTTAAACCCACACTTATTACTTACAGCAGGGAATTGCTTACAGCGGGGGCCTTTACGAGACTTGGGGCCAAATGAAGAACAGGGATCATGATTTTCAAGATTTCAAAACAGCTCAATAACCACTGGCATTATGGCAGTGGTTCTGAGCGGTGACCCTCCAAAGTGCAGTAAGTAGACCACAGAGAGAGCTGGAGACCATATCCATGGTGTTTTTAATTACACGGTACGATGAGGATTATATGTGGTCATCTGAGAATGACATTATGGGTTGGCAGCGGTCCACAGGCCCAGCTAGTTTAGAAACCACTCATGTAATCTGTGGCATAGAGAGCATTTTTCCACAGCTTTGAAACCTTTCAGAAAATAAATAACATTTTCTTTTATGGATACATCTTACAAACCTTTCCATGAAGCACGTGTATATGGGTTATACAAGATATGCAGTAATAGCCCTCAGGGAGTCATCACTCAAACATCAAGTGACTTTTGACACAGCAAGCAAAGTTTTTATGTGAAAAATGGGAAGTAAGTATATATTCCTCACATCACACATACTTTGGTCTTTTACCTATGATATTTACTAGTAGCTGCTAGGAGAGTACCAGCATAGCTCTTATATACAGTACAGTAAGTCTGCGTCAGGGAGGGATGTTTTACTCTTATTTTAGTAATTCCTTTTCCCTATACTCTGAAAATTTACTGGCTTTGGAGAGATGTTTTAGTGAGGTCTACCATCAGTCCCAAATGCAGCACTGAGGTTCCAATCCATACTGCTCATCTCCATGTAATTTTGGATCTAGAAGGTTTCTTTTCCATCCTGACACACAAGTAGAGGGAAAGATTTTTTTAGTACCAATTACAAAGGAAAATATGATTGTTTAACATCTTGCCTGAAAATCCTTTGCAAATGCCAAAAGACCTCATAATAACAGCGGAATTTTTATGTTGTTCAGAATTTTATATAGAATAAAGTAAAAACAGGCTCTGCAGGGAAATGCTGCTGATTTACTTAAAACCAGCACAGTTTTACTAAACGCAAGACATTTAGTATTTTCTGTTTCTCGGTTTAGTTATTGATTTAATTTTAAAAAGCTGTGAAAGGATATTTGAGAGCATTTTCCTTTTAATACAAAAAAATTAGCTGCTAATATCTAGATCTGGTGAGGAACCTCAGAGGCACAGGCTTAAAATTCATTACCTGGTTCCCAGAGGAGGCTTAAATCCCTCTGTTTGGTTCTTCAGCTCTCTGGCTCAGAGGCTCTTCAGTCTTTTTATGAAAGATGGTTACAGGAGGATAACTGCAATGTCCTGACACACTTACCTGGGAAGTGAGATTGGCTTTAGACAGAGGTGGTTCAAACACCCATTTCTACCCACCAAGAAAATGACCTAAATACAAGAGGCTGGGCAACCATAGGATCTGCTGGGCAAGGGCTGTGGGAGTCATGAGCACATAGGCAAGGACGCTTGGTGAGGAAAGCAGGAGCTTTCATCATTTTATCCTGTTCCTGAATATAAAAATAGAAATATTCCAGGATGCTAAACTTCACACTCAGGTGCCCCCAGAACTAAATACAATTTTTTTGTAATTTATTTTATACCAGTCTTTCTCCTGTTTTGTGAATTCCTTTTCCCTTACATCCAGCGGCACACTTTAAAACAAAGCAGTGACTTCTATATCTAAATAAATACTTACAGGTATGAGCTTGGGAATACCCCAACGTCTGTGCGATACAGGATTTTGTGAATACAAGATATGAGTTCCTACAAACCCGTTGTGCATGCTAAAAGACTTAGCAGGCCCTTGTTGTGTGGGAGGTTCTCTGAAAGTTTCCGGGGCCAAATGCCCCCAAGGGCATTTTGGCACACACTAATTGTAATAGTTTGCTGTGGTGACCAATATCTCTGGGCTGGCTGCTGCAGGTGCAGTATAGATCCTCTGCAGCACACTTCAGAAGGAAATCCTTGGGTCTTACTTTCTTGTGACTTACAGAAATACCACCCAATAATTATCCTTTTCACATGGGATTTCTCCTGGGCTTGGCAGTTCCTAGGTTTGCAGTAGGAATGCTGCTGAGAAAGGGGCAGGCTGAGAAGAAGGTTTCATGGCCAGGTGCAGAAAAAGATCCACCAGACCCCACTGCTGTAGTAAATCATGTCGTCAAATGAGGGGTATATCCCCTTCTTTTAATTTTCTGCTGCCATCTGACTTCTTACAAGAACAGCTTTAAATGGTTATTCTGGTATTTTTCAAAAGCAAAATCATAGAAAGGAATATGCAAACCTCAACTCACTTTTAATGCCTTCTTTAATAAGTACTGAATGTTCTCAGCACTCCAGGGGAAGCAGAAGGAGTGGTACATGCAGCCTATTTTTAGACTCTGAACCATTACTTCCAGTGCATCCAGTAATGTGGTACAGCTTTCCAAATGGTAGAACAGCCATTGAACTCATTTAATTTCTCAAACCCTATCTAAAATTCAATAATTGTCTTCAGCTGTCTGAATTTTTACCATTTACCATTAGTCTGGCTGTGTTGAATCTTTCCATCCCTTTAGCCAACCTGCTGCTGCCCAGCATGCAAATGCCTCACAACCAGCAATATATAAGGCTCTGATGTGGTGGCAGCTGCATAAATTTGCCTCATTTCCCAGATCCGGAATGGAGGAGATAACTGCTCCTCTGGCTGTGAAAGGTGGCTGCTCCCATTCAACCCTTCTGTTTCATAGGAGGAGATTATAGGGGATTTCAGATGGGTTAAGTACTGGCAACACTTTTGGGTGTACATGCAATTTTCATCTGCAGACAGCTGCACACATGCTGGGAAGACTGAATCCTTTGTGGATTGAGAACAGCAGAACTTGGCACTCAGGTGTTGGTCTCCAAGTATTTATGCATCCTTTCCCATCTTACCTTTCCTGTTAATTTTTTAGAACTGTCTTTATTTCCTTGTTTATCTTTTTAATTTCTTTTCCATTCTCCTTCCCATGAATCACAGAATTTGCGCTAACTGAAGATGGCAATCTCAGTATTTTCTCCAATGAAATATATTTAATATGTTCTTGCATTTTTCTCTGCTTAGACTAATTCTAGTATTTTTGCCATTTTACAGACCACTGTTCTTCAGTTTTGCTAGCTGCCATGTTGAGCTTTTATCCTTCTCTCATCTACTGGGACCATTCAAGGCATCCTATATGTAAGTACATAGGCCTTTAGCATGAGTGTGGCACACTCAGTTCAACCTTCTGATGGAAAAGAGATAAGTAGCAGTGTGCTATGCAGCCTGAAGGTAATACAAAATAAATCATGATAGTCGAATCTAAAGCTGACTGCAAAAATTGTCACTAGACCACTAAATAAGTGGGCAATAAGCTTGCAGGTGAAATTGAGTGCAAATAGAAGCATAGTCAAGCACAAGGAGAAAATTATCTTGGCCACACAAACCCATCCAGTGCCTCTGATTTATCCCTTACAAGCCAAGGAAGAGCTCTTGATGTCAATGTGACTTGTTGCCTGAAAATATCACTCAATGCTTGGAGATGCTCAGAAATGCAAGTAGACTATTGGGCACGTGGTCAGTAGTATGATTGCTGCAGTAGACTACAAAATGTTTGTATATTTTGATTTTATACCTTTTATTAGTGTAGCTAGAAAGAGTAGGCAAGTGTTCAGGCATGTAAACACTTTTCTGCATCTCAGGAAGAGAGAGCAAAATAGGAAACATCATTATGCTGTCATATAAAAGCAGATAAATGAATCTTCAATATTGCTTGCAGTGGTGGCCATCCCAGCTCAAAAATACAATAAATTCAAAATCTACAGAGATAAAAAATATGGAACAGCTTCTTTTGAGAGCAGGAAAATGTAGCTTAAGATTCTTCAGCACATTAAAAAAGATAAGACATGACTGGTGCACCAGTGAAAATTAATAGGGAAAAATAACTGATTTTTCTCACAGTACAAAGATGTAGACATTTAATAAAGTTACCAGACAGTAGGTTTTAAGGAAAAATGGAAGCTCTTTTTCATGCAATACTTAAATGAATTGTGGAACTCACTGTTTTGTACTGTTGTAAAGAAGGGGAAATCCAGAATAGATAGAATTGTAGGTATATGAGAATATCAGAAGTTGTCATATTTAGGTGTCAGCTGCTAGGAGAGGGAACAAATGTCCACATGCCTTTGTGTGTGCAGGACAACTATCAGACTTGTGAAAATAGTTTATCCTGTCAAAGCTCTTGGTGTAGATGTAGAGAGGATGCTCTTTGAATTAGCAGCATGACTGCAGAGAGTTAAAACTTGCTCTGATATGATACAAGACTTAGCAAATTTGCAAACCAAGTTATGCCCTATTTTAAACCCCTGAATTTGCTACACTTGCCAGCTCTTTGCTCTGTGGTGAGCCAGTCAGTTCTTGCTGGTTTTAAACATAAAGCCCCATAATCCATGGACTAATCTTAAACAAGCACACATCCCCAGACACCTTTTGTGTTGCTCCCCTCACTGCTGTGGTTGCATTTCTGCCTGCTCTGATCTGTATGGTTTAGCATCCACCAAATTAGCCACAGAAAATCTTCTTTTTTTAGATTCCTGGCTCTCTGCCTGGTTCTGCTCAGGCTCCATTTGCAGAGTTATTTCCTGCACAAATCTGGCTTTTCCAGCTCTTTGCCAAGTGACGAACAGGTAAGAGTTTGTGACAGACACTGGCTGAGTGGTGTGGCACAGGGACACCTCAAATACACACTCCCTGAGTTCACATTTAAGGAGTTTTGCCCACAGAATTATGTCAGCCTGAGGGTTAAAGAAACAGCATGTTCAACTGGCAGAGCCGTGCCAGGAGATGGCCTTGGAGAGACACAGCAATCTTCTTTGCCAGGAGAGCTTATGTCCTTCCCCTAACCACTATAAACTCCACTGGGAAAACCACTCCCTCACCAGTACGAACTCTGCAAAAGAGTATTCATCACTTGAATTCGGATATTGGGCTGAGTCCTCTTCTGGCTACAGCTAAGAGCAATGGGTGTATTTGGCAGAGAGGAAAAGGCACGGGAAATAAGCAGGACTCAGCAGGGGCAGAGAGCAAAGAGTGGTCATCACCCAGGCCAATTGGCGAGAGGGGTGCAGAGTGAGCATCTCACTGGCAGCTCCTCTCCTCCTCAGCACCTTTGGAGCTGCTTTAATCTAAACACGGCAGTGGGTGGCCAGATGGGAGCTTGGCTGGATTCAGTGTTGATGTGAAATGTTGCACTTCACCTCCACTGCCTCACCCTGGATGCTCTTGCACTTGCTTAAGAGTGACAGGCTATTTGGCCAAGCTGCACAGATGCTGTTTCATGCAGCGCTTCTCAAATCCATCCTTATGATGCCATGGGATTATAGAATGCGTTGGGTTGGAAGGGACCTTTAAAGGTCAGCTTGTCCAAGCCCCCTTTAATGAGCAGGTACATCTTTAACCAGATCAGGTTGTCCAGAGACCCATCAAGCAAACCTTGAATGTCTCCAGGGATAGGGTCTCCACCACCTCTCTGGGCAACCTGTTCCTGTGTTTCATCACCTTCACAGTGAAGAACTTCTTCCTAATGTCTAATCTACATCTACCCTGCTATAGTTTAAAACCATTGCCCCTTGTCCTGTCACTACCTGTCCTTGTAAACAGTCCCTCCTCATCTTTCTTGTAAGCCCCCTTCAGGTACTGGAAGGCTGCTGTAAGGTCCCCCTGGAGCCTTCTCTTCTCCAGGCTGAACAACCCCAACTCTCTCCCAGTGACATTTCCTTTTTCCACATATTTCAAGTCACACCATTTCTGGGAGCATCTTTCTAACTAGACCAAAGCTGAGTAAATAGGTAGTTGGGCTGCTCCTAACATGTGGGGCCTGGATGGGACAGTGATTGGTGGCCACAGTTGCGCAGCAGTAATATCACAGAGGCCTGAGCATGAAAGGAGATTCCCAATGTGGCTGTTAGACAGCTTGCGTCCCCGGGTCTGCAGGTTGACAACCCCTACTTTTCACATCCTAGCTCATGAAAACATAGATCTGACTTGTCACTGCTTGAGGCATCAGACCCATACTTAAATGGCTGTATCACTCTTTCAGCAGCAACCCATAGGAGCAAACCAAGAGGTTCAGTTTTATGTTGTATTTTATGACAGCTACTTCCACCGGCCTTCCCCATCTCATTCCTGTGTTTCGTTTTACTGTTTCCCTTTACTTTTGCTTTCTTGTCAACACACTCCCTCCTGCTTTACTGTGTACCCTTAATGCCTCTTCCTCCTCCTGCCTTCACCTGTCTGCCGGCATCAGCCCTTCTGCCAGGGCAAGGCTGGCTGCTAGGGGTCCATGGGTGGGCAAGCACAGAAGTGGCGTGTTGGTGTCTGCAGATCAGAGAAGGATCGGTTAAAATATCTGCCTTTAATTCCTCTAAACAAAGGGCAGCAAAGTTTTCACTACAGAGCAACACCTTCATGCTGCAGTTTTTCTGTGGCTTTTTTTTAACTACCCACAGGAGAGAAGTGTGAAACGCAGCCCTGTAACTGGCTGAGAGTAAAATTGATTTTTTATAATAACTTTTCCCTCATTTTCCAGCACATCTTGCAGTCTGGATAGATTTTTGCGTATGTTGCATTTAACTTATGAATCTAAGGTGAAACACTACAACAAAACCAGAAGAATATGTTGCCTGCTAGGATATGAACTCACAATTTTCTTACATTTCTCAAAGAATATCCAAGGCTAATTCATAGCATTTACCTTTTTCCAGCTATAGCAGACTTACATGGCAGCAACATCAAGGAATCACTTGGGCTTATTCCTGATTTAAACAGTTTGTCAGGAGAAAACACATGTAAAGGGAAGAGAAAGTATTCCAGCTTCTAAGTTTGGAACCAGAACAATTAAGAGGCAAGTGGTCAAAATAAAGTATGAAAAATAAAGAAGAGGAAAGGGAGAAGGGCATGCTGCATCCCAATGAAACATCAATGCAATGCCAGCCTGGAAATGAGTGTGGGGACAGGAAAAGTGCAAATTATGCTGAGAAATAAAAAAGGCGGCCTCAAGGCAGACATAGTATGTAGGAGGCCCTCATTAGAGGCCACAGTTATAACATAAAAGTTATCCATCCACTGGAAGAAATATGATGAGGGCATTGCCACAAAATCAAATTTATTCAGCTGCACCCCCTTTGGTTTACTCTTTCAGTGATGAAAATTGCTTCCCATTTAGGATAGTGCTGCAAATTCTGTTTCTAGCAGCTTAGCTTGAACTATCCTTGTCCTGGGGGCCAGCATTTAGAGAAATCCATCTGAAACTGAGTTTAACTTGCCTCTTTTCTGTTTTGGAGAGCCAGGTAAGATTTTTGGGGAATTTTGTGCTCTTGTTCACATCTTCACCTCTTTCCTACAGCAATTAGGTAAAGGTGGAAAGAACTGGCATAACTGCATCCTCAGATAACTGGTGGAGATGGATGTGCACGCACGTGAGAGGGTGAGAAACTAGAGAGGGTGTGAAGAACCTCATGGTCCTTAAGACTCAAAGCCTCCCTTCGGATCCATAAGGTATATTCCCTATAGGGAGGGGCATGACATGAGTTGCCTCCAGCACCCCAGGGTACCCTGGGGTGTCACAGGAGCAGTTGTCACAGAACCATGCAACCAGGGTGCCCTTCAAACCCTCCATAAGCAAAAGGCCTCATCACTGCCAGTGGTAATGGGCTTGACAGTATTTCAATTCGCTTATGTTAAGAGCCCTATTTTGAGAGCAGAGAATCACGCCAGTAATTTATTAAAATAAGGAATATGCCTCCTCAACAGCACAAATCTGAAAGGAGAAATAGAGACATCAGAGTGGTTGCACAGCAGAGGTTCCTGCAGAGGAAGCACAGTGGCTCTTTCCTCACAACACTTTACATCCTGGCAGTCAGCAGGGAGACAGCTGCATGGCAAAATACTCTGTTCCTGAAAACTTTGCTGTCTGTGAGAGCAGGAATATAAAACAAAGCATAGTCAGGCCTCTTGCCAAATTCGTGTGTTTGTTGTCAAGGTCGTGCACTGTAGAGCAGAGCTTTTCCAAGCATTATAATCTCTCAGAGTGGAATGGAATGGAACAAAACGGAACAGAATAGAATGGAATAGAACGGAATAGAAAATAGAAAAATGCAGTGGAAGGGACTTACAATTATAATCTAATCCAACTGCCTGACCACTTCATCTTAAAACATATTACTAAGAGCATTTTCCAGATGGCTGATAGGCATGGAGCATCGTCCACCTCTAGGAAGCCTGTTCCAAGTATTTGTCCACTGTCTTGGTAAATATTTGTTTCCTAATGTCAGGTTTGAGCCTCCCCTGATGCAGCTTTGAGCCATCTCTCGTCCCTCAAGGTGGTCAACAGCAACTCCCAGTTTGGTATTGTCAGCAGAATTGATAATGGTGCACACTCCTGCATCCAGATTATTGGTAAAAATATTGAACAGGATTGTCACTAGGATTGAGCCCTGAGGAACACCTGTGGTGTCTGGTCACCAGCTAGATGTAGCCTCATTCACTACAACCCTTTGAGGTTGCCCTTCAGCAAGTTCTTCATCCAGTGCACTGTGTACCTGCTCATCTCATAGCTGGACAATTTGTCCAGAAGGATGCTGTGAGGAACAGTATCAAACTCTTACTAAAATCCAGAAAAACTACAGCCACCACCTTCATCTATTAGGAGGGTGACCTTATCATACAAGCATATCAAATTAATTAAACAGGACTTTCTCTTTGTGAACCTATGTTGACTCTGCCCGATTATTGCACTATTCTTGCACAAATCCAAAACACAGCCCCATACTAGCTACTACAACAAAAATTAGCTCTGCCCCAGTCAAAGTCAGCACAACAATTTTTTTGGCCAAGGAACAGATCCTGATAACGAGCACAATTTCTCATAGAAAACTACAGAATTTACCCTGCAACTTACCTTCTTATTTTTCTCTACTGTTTAAATGAACATAGAAATAGCTTGAGACTGCAGAGAGGTTAAACACAGCCTCAGGAAAGAGACCTAAGCAGGTCCAAAGGCTAAGGATCATCTGACCTAACATGCATCTCTGCAACTGAAATTCTTACATCTGCTGATACAGATGTCAGCAGTGAGAAACAGAGATTGGCTTATCTTGGGTCCATATACCCAGTAGAGTCATGAGTCACCCCTATGTGTGCCAGTTTCTCCCCATCAGCTGCAAAGAGCTTAGAAAACTAGCTCAGACTTGCATGTTTAGAGGGCAGAGCTTCCAAAAATTCAGATGAGTAATTTCCAACAAAACACCTATGACAACACTGCTTCTGCTGAGCTGCTGTGAATATGGGGCTCACTGAGATGTGAAATAAGACACAAAGCTCCAGGGGCACAGTGTCTATGGGAAAAGACCCTCGCTGGGGTGAGGTGGCCCATCCCAGGTGTGCTGTCACACGCTGTCTTCGTATTTGTGTTTGCCCAAAGGTACAGGGGTTAACACTTAAGGAAAAGGTTACAGTCAGCTCCAGGTAGAAGATTGGGTGTATCTGTGTCTCCCTCTGGCACCCCACTACTAAATCTCAGCCCTTTCTCAGTATTTAAGCTCTGTTCTCCTTGAATCCCCTTCAGGTTCATACTCATGGATAAGCATGGCTATTTAGTTACCCCAGGATGTACATGGAGACCCACCAGCACAAAACCCTGTGGTAAGCATGCCGTACCCACACACTGCACACACAGTTCAGGGCAGCTGAGAGGCGACTGCTGCGACCCCATGCTGCTGTGTTGTT
>NW_010207250.1:35511-58278 GCF_000695765.1 Mesitornis unicolor
GGATGCTGCAAGATTTACTTGTTTAGTTTTTAGCTGCAGTAATCGTGCTTGACAGCTGAGGGTCTGTCTGCTCAAGCTTTTGTTCCCAGCTACTGACAGCAGTACAAAAGGCATTATGTCAATGCGGCTGATTTCTGCAGGTTTACCCCTTTGACGTCAGTGGAGCTCTATAGATACAGCACATGTTCAGCGCTTCTGTTGAATGGGAAACAACTCATGAACACAAAAGTAAATATACTCACTGGTGACCTCTTCCCAGGCCTCCAAAAGATGAGGTCCAGTAGAAGTACTTGATGAAAGAGACCCTCATGCACTGATCTTCTCAGCCTCTGCATTTTGCTCAGCAGTGCTGCAGCAGATGTCAAGCTCACAAGCCACATAGTTTTCCCTTCTCATATATACTGGTGAATAATGAGCATGAAATATAAATGCATTCAAGAAGAGCTTCTTCCTTCTGTCTGGATCAGGTTAACAGAGCTTTTAGCATTACAGTGACTTTAATTTCTTTTCCCAAAAAATTCCCTGAGGTGGGATTTGCAGGTTTTAAACCTGGCTTAGCTGCCCACTCAAGCTGATGCAGACAGCTGTTAAAAAGCACTACATGTAAGCAGATCCTAAGCATATTCTAAGCATACAAATGAGAAAATAAAACTGATTTTCCCACTCCTTTTCTTTCTAGATTACACATAAGTGCTTATCAATTTGCATAGTCACCTCTCTACCATTTATAAAGCAGGCTCATGGAATTATTGTTGCTGCTGGACACAACATGAGTTATATTACTGTGAATTACACACTTTGGATAAGAGACAGTGACAGGAGGTTTGCTTGCCTGCAATGGACAGCAAAAAAAGTTCCTCTTAGATCTGTTCAAAAGTTTCCTATTTCTTGAAGCATTTTTTCAGCTTCACTCTGGCAGATTTCTTGTAAAGATATTCTAAAATATAGAGAGTTATGAATGGATAATGAAAAGCACAGCCAAAGCATTTGTTTCACGGTGGCAGATAAGATTATCTCTCCTAACCAATTCAAATGATAGACATTGCTGAAGACTATTTAAAACCACTGTGCAAGAGTCATAATATCATTAATTATACTGCAAATACCAGGTGGTGTTTCAAATACGTAACAGTAATGATTAACTCTAAAACTTATCATGTCTAATTTACCTCTTTGAAAGCTAATTTCAGGAGTTTCAAATATAGAACATCTGGTAAACGCAAAGTCTCTGTAGACAGAGACAATCTTTCCACTAACTTACCTTTATAAAAGACAATGACATAACCTTTCTCTTTTAAATACACTCTGACTCTTGTTCATTACTTTCTTGCTGTTATTCTCTTGATAAACTGTCAAAGAATTATTACTAATTACATCCACAAATAATAAACCATGGGAGAGTGACCAAACACTGCTTATGTGGCTCCAGAGCTGTTGCTGAGGCCACACAAGCATGGGAAAGGGTGTAAATCAGTCCTTCGCCTCTGCAGTGGTCAATGGTGTTGCTTTTTTCAGTAGAATCGTGACTTTTTCATGGCTATGTGAGAAAAGTCATGAATTTTATTTAGCACTCACCTCACCTGCCGCTTTGCCGTGCTGTGAATGTGTAGGACCAATTTCAAAGGAATGCTTGTGTTGGGAACAATAAAATTCATCCGTTTGCTCTGTGTACGTTGTAACATTTCCAACTGCAACACATATCACCTACCCTCCCATTGATTGTGAACTTCCGACACTTATTCTCCACTCATGTTTTAAAGAGTTCATGCTGTTATCTCCAAGGCGAGTGTGCATCTGTGGTCTAGCCATTAGTAACATCCCATGTTCCACAAGGAGGGATCTTCTTCTCATGGGCTGGAAACCTGCCTATTCCTGCAGCCCACTTGGCACCTCATAACACCATCACTCGGACACAGGCAGCTCCCTGCACACCCTTTTCCAGGCCTTGTGAGTGCCTCCCACGGGGCTGGCTTCTGGGACCACTCAGTCAAGGCCGAGGCCATCTTCCAAGACTAAGTAATCACTATTTTTCCTCTACTTCTCACTGTCTCCCCATCACAGCACATCTGAGTGAGCACTGCTCCAAATTACATCCTTTCAGAGGTTGATGCGCCAACTGCAAATGGTTGGGACACCTCTCTCCCAAACACAAGTCCTCAGGAGGCTGGAAATACGGCATCCTGCCACTGGGACAACTACCTCTGGGGTTAATGCCATTCCTCCATGCACCCTGCTTGCCAGTGGAGGTAGAAGGGGACTGGCCAAAAAGTCCACATTTTATGAAAAAAAGCAAGGAAGTAAATTCAACGCTAAAACTGAGCTAAAGAGTTCTCAGGCACAGAGGAGGCTCACCACTGCATGGAAAGCTATCTATGTTTCCCCACACAATATGTGAGATATCCCTCCCTTGAACTGCCACTGTAACCTGGGCTCCCTGTCATCTACAGCAGAAATTGGTTCTAAGGAGTTTGGATCTCACAGATGCATAGAGGATCAATGACCCAGCGCTTGGATGAGTTATTTTCTTCAGCTGCCTGTCTGTCAAGTGCAGAAGACAGCAAGTAGAAGAGGAGACTGGTGATGCTGGTTGCTGCAAGATACAAGCCAGCCCCTCCATGAGCAGTTACAGTAAGTTCATCTCTCTGGAGTAGTTCCTGTTGAGCTTTGTGTTAGGCAGACATTTTCTTTATGAAAGCCCCTACAGTTTAATTCTAATTTGATGAGACCTATCTGCCTTGCTCTATCAAGCACTTAAGAAAATCCTACTTGACATTAACTTCCCTAAAACCACTCAGATTTGGTCCAATCTCCATTGAGTAAGTCGGTTTACATCACACAGGTCCAAAGCCACGGAGGGGTTTAGATGCCTAATCCTCGGTGTCAGCCTGGATCAGTGGCACCGTGTACATACTACCAGAGTCTTTCATGTCTTCTCCAACCTTGAGTGTCCAAGGCACCTGTTACTGGGCAAAAGTCACACACTTACAAGGTATTCAAACATTCACACAGATCTGTAGTCTCTGGAGTAAATTCTGCTTCCATTTCCACCCCAGTAAAGCTGCTGAGAGCCACAGCAAAGCATGACTGCAAATGAAGACGCAGTTTGTCTCATAACGATTTTTTTTCTTGACATACAGGGAGCAAACACAGCGCACACATTACCCTAAATAATTCCCAATCTACAAAAGCAAACAAATTAAAAACAGCTAGAAAGGGCTAGTGAAACAGGAACTGAATGAAAGTTTTGCCATGCTTATTAGGAAAGGTCAGGGATGGTGAAATTGTCTGCCTACCAGCTTAAGACAATTTTTACAGTAATGGTGTCGTTCCTACTCTCGTTCAGGATAATGTTCCCAAATGTGACAGCTAAGATGAATTTTTGGTAAATCCTGGATGGAAATACAAAGCCATGCTCTCTGAAGACCACTCACAGAGAGTCCAAAACATACTGGATCAAAATATACTGGCTCTTGACTGCACCTGCCAAGTAGATCCATCTCCTCCTGCATCTGTCCACAGACAGCAGTGATTCAGCCCAGGACCACGCCAGCACATTAGTAGCAAGGGCAATGCCTCAGATGACTGGTCCAGTCCTCCTTTCATCCAAACAAAGCTTCTACGTGGAAACATTTCTGGAAAGCCAAATGTTACATGAATAGCGACTGCAGATTCTAGAGCTGCTGAAAACTAATAGCCATAAAAGGTTTCCCCATGTAAAGATCACTGTTAAATTCAGGCTCTGTATGTAAACGAAACACATCCGCTGGCTGAGTCTGCTGTTTAATGAAAAATGCCATGCTGCATTGAAGACCTCTGAAGAATATGACTGAACTTATCACACAGACTTTCTTCACAGCTTTCTTCAAGGAAAATGACATTTTAGAAGGGACTGGAAAGCCAGGCTAAGCAGAGAAAAATCAATATAAACTCGTAATAAGATAAAAGCAGATATGTGTGTACGTATGAGATAAAGACAGATGTCACCCTTGTAATCATCTCTCATAACCAGATGATGCTCTAAGTCAGCCTGAGGATTCAGGCAGCATTTTGAACTCCAGAGGTGTCTCCCTTAGGAAGAGGACCTGAGGAGGCATTTATTTGCTACAATGCTGGCTAATTATCCAGAGTAGACACAGAGCCCCTTTATCCCTGAGTACCTGACAGCTCTGATTACTGACTTTTTAATTAGATGTCTCAAGAGAGCTGCTGGATTGCAGTGGGTAGGTTACTGGAGAGGGAGAGGAGGAAGCTGAGGCAGCATTGACCTTCCTAGGGTCTTGGTAAGTGACAGGGACTGTACATCCCTCTCTTTATGCTGTTGCTGTGGCTCATCCTAAAACGAATCCATGCACCCTCCTTTGGCTTTCCAAAGGACCCATGTTTGGGGCAGAGGCTCCTGATGTCTAGGCTGGCTGTGATTTTCTGTATTTCTGACCGATGAGGGGCAGCTGGTTCACAGGGCAGCAGCCTCAGGCAGGACCCACCTGCCATCCAGGTACAGCAGCTGTGTGCACTTCTCTTGAAAATGAAGTTCTTACAAAGGCAAGTTCAAAAAACCAAGCATGCTGCTCAGGAAGAATAATCAAAGTGAAAGGACAGCTTCCAAAAATAGGAAAATAGCAAGAAAGCTACTGAGTATACCAGCAAGCAAAATGTCCAGAATAGAAAATTAGGCAATCAAGGCAGCAGCGCAATCAGCTGAGACCAGAGGCATGATTGCCAGATGGCAACACCCCATAAGCCTGAAGGGAGCTTCCACAGCTCCACTCAGGCCAAGCTGGGGGCTGGCCCATTTATTTGTAAATCCTACACACTGCACACTGATGTTCATCTGACAGCATTCTTAAAGCTGAAATCCCAGTTTTCTCGGTGTCTTTCAGAGAGGAAGTGGCAGGCTTTATAGCAGTGTGTTAACAAAGAGCAGGCAATGCTTAAAAACTTAAGCATTGATACAGGAATCAAAGGAAGTAAGTGTTGTTCAAAGGGCATTTACTTGTTTAGAAATCAAGGGAGAATTTCCATGTTCTTAGTCCCTCCTTTGAAATGTGTTGCTTTTTTCCCCTTATAACTTTCTGCACAGGTAGATAAGAGATTTTAGGTATTGCCTGCAGTTATCCTTTTCATGCAAAAGCATCCTATGTTTATTGTCTGTTTACTGAAGCAGGATATAATTGCAGTTACTGTTTGTTTAAACAGGATAAATAGATACTGTACCATGTAATGCTATGTAAACTATAAATACTATACTATAAATGACATATTTATTATTTCCCTAAAACACATAGGCATCGTACCTCAATTTCAGCTCAGGAGCTAGATTGCTACAACTGTGTAGGGTGAGTGTTCAATAGAGGGACAGACCCTGCAAAGGTGGGATGAGCCCATTTGTAATCATGGCTCTTAGGAGCTGATGGAGTTTTGGCTGATTGAAGTAACTCTGAGGAGCTTTAGTGCTTATGGGGCCACTGAAAAGGCAGCACCTCTTCTCAAAGTCTAGATCTTATTATACATCTGCATTAATTATGCATTATATATCACTGTCAGTGCTGGCAAATCTGCGATCCTCACTCCTTCACACATTTCAGAAATGAGCTAAAATACACAATCCCAAGGTTGTAGGAAGAAGATGTATTTTGGGAAGGAGCCACAAAAAAGGCAGCAAAGCACGACCCGCAGCTACTCTGTCTAGTGATACCTATGCTGTTATGCAGATCTAACTATCATTTGTCTTCTTAACTTGGTCAAATTCCCTTTGAAAAAGTGAATCTTATGCACAAAGAAATATTGTGGCTCTAGTTGCATTGTTATACACATCAAGAGAGAGATCACATTTATTATTGTTTAGACTTATACATTACTTACTCCATTTTATCAATAGCTGTGTCAGTGCACACAGGAACAAAAATAAATCCTAACAAACACTAAAATGACAGAAATCAGTTGTACTGAAGTGCAGGACATACTCCAAGCAATGAAGAATGGCTGAGGGAAACCAGGCAAAACTGCAAATTGTTTACTAACCGATCCAGAAATGCTCAGTGAGTGTGTGGAATAACCCACCTCTGCTAGAATGGCACTAAAGGACAGAATTTCAGGGTTCCTTTGTGCTCCAGACAAGAGACACAGTAGTTTTGGACTTAGATGGGGACAAACTTATAGTGACTTGCAGGATCCGGCAGTGAGTCAGAGATGTTTCACTAATGAGCAGTAAAAAGCAAGGTACAGTCCCCCATCACCGAAATACCCAGCATGTCACCACGGGCTCCTCAGAGGCAGGATGTTGCTGTACATTTAAGAATGCAGCTCAGTACAGCCCTTCAGCAGTTATTCAGTTAGTAAAGTGACAAATCAAGCCAACCTTGCCATGCAGGAAGGCTAAATATGCTTCGACCCATCCCACAAGGCACTCCCCTCTCAGCAGCACAGACACAACTGTTGTGCCTCCGGCCACTGGCTCTTTCTTCTCCATTTCCAGGCTTCACAAGACTTCAGGTAAAGTCCAGTGCTAAAGCCTGAGCATTAAAAGAATCCCTTTGCAGAAGATCAAAAACCCATCCTGGCTTGCCTTGCTTTATGGCACACTGTCATTCCTGTGATTGCTCCTTCTGGCATTGCTCCATTGTCTTAAAATAGACCAACTCCGAAAGGGCAGTCATTAGAGTCAGCAGTTTATTTTGAACAGAGAGAAGTACCAGGTGCTTCAGCAGTCAAACAGCCTTTTCTTTTCAACCTTGTGATCAAGACAAATCTTCTGAGCGTGTTTCTGTGCCGAACATCTTTCTGGCTGAACTGATACTCCTGTCATTTTCCTTTCATGTTTACAATTAGATGAAAGAATTTTGCAAGGGGTTTCCTAAAATGACATTTATTATCACATCTTTTGTATCTGGGCACCTACTTATGAGCTGTGTGGCAATGATGTGGAAGTAAAACTGAGACTGCATATTGCAGGCTCAGATAATTAATGTAATATGGCAGCGGCTTTCTCTAGGAGTCGTTCCATGTGCTATACTCTATGCCAGGGAGTTTTGTCCACTGAGTTGTAATCTTACTTGTCATGGCACTTCTCTCGATAGGAAAGAAGTGTCCTAAGAATTAATAGGAGTCTTAAGGAAATTAAGTCATTAGGGCTTTTGCTAGGTGAACACAGCTTTATTCACGCACTTAGAGTTTAGTGTATGCTTAAATGCTTTCAAGCAGTGTGGAAGAAGACATCTCACCTAAAAAGATTCTGCACAATTAGAGGTGAAACAACTGTACGTCTCTTCCAGGACACTGAGACAAAGATGACCTGCTGTCTCACCCCAGCTTTCTAGGCAAGCATATGATTCCAGTTCCTGCCTCCCATATGTCCTTTTGCAACGCTTCCTCTCACTCCTCAGATGGTTTTACAGTCACTGCTGATGTATTTTGTGAAAAAAAATGAAGTAAAGCGCTTTTACCAAGGCATAGCATCTTTCCTTCCTTAGGCCAATTTCTTCTTTTCACCTCCAATTCACCCCCCTCTATGTCATTTCCAACCAGTCCTTTAAAAGAAACCCTGCTTAGAAAGCTATTTTTGAAATGTTTTCCCGTTTTAGGGTTGTTGCAGCTCAGGTCATTTTCCTTATCGCTATGATGTTGACTCAGAGCAGCTCAGGGCAGGTGGTGGGAAGGAAGCAAGGATGCCAGGTCAGTACCAGAACTTCTCTGCGCCCCAGTAACAAGCCATTTATATCTTTCAGCCATGCTTTGGGGAAAGTCAGTAAATAATGTAATAGTGAAGTGTTTCCTTTTAATTGTGAAGTTAGAAATGTCCTCTTCAGCCAAGCAGGAGATTTCTAATTGTTTGTGTTATAGCAGAGCTTTAGATGAAGGCAGAAATGCTTCCATACATGAAGATTACTTTGCCCAGAATTCAGGTCTGGGCAGTGACAGTGACGGTCACTTGCTGCCACTTTTTCTGGATGACAGCATATGAAGATACAATGCAAACGATGGATTCACCTGAGCCTTAGAAGCTACTTAGGAAAAAGCCCAAAAGACTTATTGGAAAAGGTTTGTGGCTTTTGTATCTGTTTCCATTATGATGAGTTCTGAGCCTGAACACTTGCTTGTGATTTTTCTAGTCTACTGACTCCCTTATTTTTTCTCAGCTACTGTCAGAAGTTTGTGCCAGTGTCATTGGCAGGCCTGGCCCTTGGAGGGAGCTGTTCCTTCTCCTTGTGACAGCTGCCTTGGCCTCTTCCACTGCCAAGGCTTTTCAAGATGCGAAGACAAGGAAACTGGCAGCAGTGTTGAACAAGATTTATTCAGCAGTTCATTATCACAGAATCACAGACCCACATAGGCTGAAAGGGGCCTCCAGAGGCTGTCTAGCATGACCCCTGCTCAAAGCTGGGCAAGTGAGAGCAGGTTGTTCAGCAGAGCTTCAAAATCTCCCAGGATGAAGATTCAACAACCTTTCTGGGCTATGACAGTCTGCTCTACCATTTGATTACTCTCACAATGAATTTTTTTTTCCCTTATATCTGACAATAATTTCTCCGGTTCCAGCTTGTGTCCATTGCACCTTGTTGTAGCCCTGTCCACTGCACCCCTAAGAAGAGTTTGGTGTCATCTTCTCTACACCATTTCATCTTAATGGCCCTTTGCTGGGCTCACCTCAGCTTGTCCATGTACTGGGAAGCTTGAAACTGAACCCAGTACTCTGGATGTGCCTCCCCAGTGCCGAGCAGAGGGAAAGACAGACTGCCCTTGACCTGCTGGCAACACTTGCTGATCCAGCCCAGTACACCCTTGGCTGCCTTTATCACAAGGGCACACTGCTGACTAGTGTCCCTCTCACTGTCCACCAGGACCCTCAGATCCCTGTTTTGCAGAGCTGCTCCCCAGACAGTCAGCCCCAGCCTGCACTGGTGTATGGGGTTGTTCCTCCCCAGGTGCAGGACCTTGCATTTCCCAGTGCTGAAGATGGTG
The DNA here is from genome assembly GCF_000695765.1 of Mesitornis unicolor. Taxonomy (NCBI): domain Eukaryota; kingdom Metazoa; phylum Chordata; class Aves; order Mesitornithiformes; family Mesitornithidae; genus Mesitornis; species Mesitornis unicolor. The sequence continues at coordinate 44,470 of NW_010207250.1, forward strand.
AGATTCCCATCTGCTCATTTCTCCAGCCTGTCCAGGAGCCCCGGCACAGTCATCTGCCCTCCAGCAAATTGATCATTTTGATACAGTTCACAGAATTGCTGAGAGTGCACTCCAAACCATCATCCACAAAACTAATAAAGATACTAAAGTGTTGGCCCCAGCGATGGTCCCTGAGGGTTGTCACTAGCTGGACTTTGCACCACTGGTCACGTCCTTTAAGCCTTCGTGTCCAGACAGTTTTCCACTCCCCATCCACTGATCTTACCATGGCTGCATGAATATTGTGGTGGATAGGTACAAAAGTCAAAGCAAACAGCACCCCCTTCTCCACCAAGCTGGTCATCTCATCACGGAAACCAGTCAGATTGATCAGGCGTGATTTGCCTAGTTACCTTCTTGCCCTTCACATCAGCAGAAATTACTTCCAGGAGGATTTGCTTGATGGTCTTCCCAGGGGCTCTGCTGCTCTGCAACCCCTGACTGTGAGGTCTTGCTCAGGTCAGGAACTGTGATCAGGGAACATCAGGTAGTCTGTGCTTAATTGAAAATTCATCTACTTTTAATGCTCAAGTGTTAATTTATAGCTGTTAGTGGCATATGAGGGCTCTAGGGTGAAATGCACAGTATTCAGGGAAGGTGACGAATCATTGGACTGTCTTCAGTTTTAAGGAAGTTGTTCATCTGCCTGCAGTGTTTCCTTGGAAGGATACTCCATTGAATTTTCCTTTTTTTTTTTTTGGACTGGAAGGACAATACGTACTCACAATCTGTTCCTGCTCATTGTGTTTCTGGTAGCCAAAAAAACCACACCAAAAATACCATTCATCTGTGCGCAGAGATTACTAATGGTATTGCACCGCCTGTAATATTTTATCAGAATGAAATTTAAGTAGGTCAAGAAGCTCACATAAATAATTATGCTCTAAATGTTAATTTTATTTGGAAACAGGTACTTTTTGCTCAGAGTTACCTGCTTTCTAGTTCTGAACTTTTGAGACCAAACAACACAACGGCAAAGGGTCTAGTGGGGAGCAGTCCAGTATGGGTAGCAGTAGGGAGTAAAACAGCACAGTAAAACAGAGACTGACATTTTGATTATCAATGTTAGAGACAAAGCATAGGATACACTGCTGCTTTAAGTGTGAATGTTATTGAATCTCGATCAAAGCAGATTTAAAAAAAATGTGTGCAGGAGGAACAGATTCAACAGGTGTCATTTTCATCCTGACTTGAGCACAGAGGATGGCAAGATGGTTTTCTCAGGCCTAGTTTCACAAGGAGCATGGCCATGTCCCCAGCCTTGTGTACATAGCTCCGGTTCATGTCTGTCTTCAGCCTGGACCTTCCTTCTAGCAACCTTGAGTGAAAAAGTGACATACAGTTACAGCTTAAAACAGTTGCAGCAGTACTTAGGAGAAAAATAGTTCTTCAAAATAGCATGAAAAACCATCCACCTCATGGGCATTCATTTTGGAAACAGGTCATTTTTATGAATGAGCAGTGACTCATAAAGCCTGCTTTAAAGCTCACTTCAATCAAGGGGAACATTTCTTTTGGTGTCATTGGATTTTGGTTAGCTGCATGATAGGCTAAAGGAGTTTGCACACATCCAGTGAGAGCACGGAGACATTTAAAAGCTTATCTGCAAAAACTGCATCTACAAGATCCTGTTCTAAAAGTCTTCCACTTGCCCTCATATGATCGTGTACTGCCTGCTCTCCTGCCTGAACAATGAAATGGACCCGATGGATTGGTTACTATAAAAAATACAAATACTTTCCTTTAAAAAATAAAGCCTGCCATTCCCTGGTGTTTTCTGTTGCTGAATCCTCTAATAATTGAGGCTGCCCTGCCAAGACAAATTTGCAGGCTTCTTGGCAATTTATTGCAGTGTCTGAAAGGCTACTCCTTACTCGCTCACTACAACCTTTCACACCAACTTGCGGTGATCTCAGAAATTACATAGGCAATGAGCAGAAATATGTGCACTTGTCCTGTTAAAATCACTGCTGCAATAGAAGGACCATCTGTCCATTTAATGGGAGAGTATGCTATAAAATTACCTAACTCTCGTCTCAGCTAAGTATACATAGAACTTGATCTTTTTAAAAAACAAAGAGAAATTACTTTTTTTTTCCCTCCACAAAAAGACCATGGAGAGATTTGGTCCTGTTTTCCTATGCTGCAGCACTATGATCATCAGTGGGATTGGTTGGTTCTGACTTACTCCAGTTCAGTGGAAACCAGACCCACCAGGAGCTGAGCCTGGAGTGCATTTAATGACACCTGTGTTGAATGGTGCCAGCCATCCCCTAAAGATATCCCAGACCCACTCACAGGGACTTATTGGCCCAACAGAGGCAGGTTTAACATTGATCAGGCCAATGGAAGAAGAGCTACAACCATGAACCCATGCTTCCCTCACAAGATACTGTTCTGAACATGTAGATCAGAAAATATTTGGACATGATTTTCTGCTGCAGATCCCCTGGATTTGAGGGCAGCAAGGCTATATCTTTATTTAAAAGCAATGCAGGTCAAGGTCAAATGTCCCAAAGGGCAAGTGGTGCTTCACAGTTTATATCCGCAAGTGCAGAGTCTCTTCTCTGCTTCCCTGAATTCAGGTGGCCTCAACCAGGGTGTCTGCAGGGAACCGACCCTGCTTTGCACCCTTCCCAGTTCATGCACCAAACCTCTTCTGGATGCGTGTTTCCAGAAACCAGCCTGTACTACTAAAAATCTTCTGCAGAAATGACAGAAATGCTGGCTATTGAATGGTCGACAAGTCTTCAAGAATAAAAGCTGCTCTAAAATATACAGTAGGCACTTGTAAGCGGTTTTCTGGCTTCTGTTCAGCTTCATTGTTTGCAGAGGTGCTTATTACCATCTGCATATAACTTTAGCTTGTCAAACTGTAATTTGTTTGCTTCCCAAATTAAAATGGGCAATGGGAATATGGCCATTTTCCCAGCTCACAGTGCAATGCTGGCCATGTGTTCCAGAGAGTATTGCTCTTCTAATCATGTAGTAATGCAAATGGCTGGAAAGAAAAATATAATTAGCTCATTAAGAAAACAGAAAAACTCTCCTGTCAGGCCAGAACCTACTTAGCGATTTCATCATTCATGTCCAGCCAGGCAACACAAGGTGCAAACTTCCTTTTTATTTGTTTGTAGCTTCCATAAGGCATATGAAAGTCTCAGATGCAAAATTAAACAACATGTAGTAAGCTGCTATTTAAGTAAGGCTTGGTTTCGATTACAACTAAGCTCTTTTTTGAGGCTTAGGTCTATGATCCCAACTTCAGAGAGATATCTGGGTTGTTGCAGATGCTGTCTCCTGTAAGGTGGTCCCTGTGTTTTATTCCAGTGAAACTTGAAAAGTGTTAGGGCTGACCATTCTCTTTTTGAACTCAGAGATTAAAAGAGTGGAACCCCCACATTTCAGCTAAGAGACACAATTGCATTTCTACAAAAGATTTAATTATTATTCTTTTAACTGGTCAAAATTCAGAATTTTGGTACAGTAGGTAACTCTGACGTTTAAAAGAACAAAAAATATCAAGAGACCTGAAAAATATTGAACTGAGGTTGTTTTCTTGAGCAGTAGAACCCTAACAAAACTCTTATGCTCATTACTTTCTCTTCTTTTCTGCTAATAGAGATGTCTTCAAACAGAGCGTTTCAATTTCCCTGAACAGGAATTTCCCAACAGTGAAAAATGGTCTGCCAGAAAATGTACAACCAGTTTACTCATTTCAGTAACACTGGAGCAGAAACATCTTTCCAGCAGAAGAGCAAGGTTATTTTAGCCCTCAGCTTTCCCTAAAGGTATTTGCATTGTTGTGTACATGGAAATATCTCTTGGCTGCACTAATGATGGTAGAGCTCATACAGTCAAGGCCTGCTCAACCCTTGTTCTTCATACTAATCTAATGAATCATCACATCAGTGATCGATAAGGGAACCTTTTGCTGGGCACTTGCTTCAAAGGGAGAAATCCAAGTATTTTCTCTGCCATCTGGCTGTGCAGGAAGGAAAACACTGCCACTGGCAGGTCGTGGGGGCCACTGCTTTTGCTTTGCTGTGCAGAGGGAGCAGAGGTGTGTGAAGCAGGTAGAGCTCAGGGCTCCTCTCCTCTCATTAATATTTGGCTGGATTAGCTGTGCTTGGCCAAATGAAAATTATCCAGCATTAGTGAAGCACTTTCACCTGGCAAGCCAGAATTCACAGGAACACTGAATGTAAATGAGGCTATGGTAAAACTGCCAATAAAATCCTTCTGCTAATACCAGATGAAAAGCTGAAGCCGTGGTAGAAGACGAGAAAAATGTTTTCCCTCATCCAGAGATAACAGATGAGGCAGCAGATGCAAGCATAACAGCTGTGGGAGTGCAATACTTTATGTAGGGAAGTGGCACATCTAGGTGGGAAGAAAACAGCAAGTGAAGCTGCTGCCACGAGAGTCAGCAACATCTGCAGAAGTATGCAGATGTATGTGATGCAAAGGCATCCCCATGTGAGCCCCTAGACTTGAGCCCTTACCCTCCCATCTCAGTTCCTCCTAGTCTTCAAAGAGCAATGGGATCATTCAGGCACTTGCAAGAAATTTTAGAGAAGCATTATGTGAATGTCAGGAACTGAAGGGAAAATAAGTTAGTGTCCCTGGAATAAATAAATGGCCAAAAAGATTATTTATTGGCTTTGCAGCTCACTTGCATCCCTGTGCGCTCTAGGTGAGTGATTTCCTGAACCAAGCATGAGAGCTAACAGTGACCACCAAGAACTCCTAAGATTGCCAGTTCCAAGTCACAATCCAAACCTCAAAATCAGGTGATTCTTAAAAAATTTTCGAAGTAAATAGTGTTGGGCTCTTTCTGTCTCTCTTCTGTGCCTTCACAGCACATGTTATTAAGCAGTTATCTGCAGTTCCATTGCATGTCACATAACTCCTCTCACAGTCACATCTTGGGGGTGGAGGAGCTAATTGTGTGACCGCAATTTGACTGCATAATCTAAGATCGGGTGAACTGGGACTTCAGAAGAAATGCTGCATGCCATTCAAGCTTCACAGTAACATAAGGAGAGTTGTGAACACGGTCGTGCTATCTCTGGGCAGCAGAGCATTTGGGCAGGAATAGATCTGCACGCCCACAGCAGGTTACCATGTCAGCAATTTCTTCAAGACGAGTGATTTTTGTATTAGAGAGGATCATGTCTGGCAACTTTTTCACCCATCCATAAACCTGAACTCTTATTTTACCCTAAGCTGAGTTTCAAAATGTCTTCAAGAGATGGGTTTGCCTTGCTCACTGAAAAATGTCACAGCCCTCCAGCCAAGCATTGAATGCTGTGAGTCAGCTGTGCAGGATGCCTATCCCACCACAAGACACCTATCCCACCACACACACAGAGCAGAGCTGCCTTTGGGGTATCTGTTCAGCCTTTGCACAAGAGCCACCCTTTGAGGATGCACTGGGGTCTGTCACCAATTCTGCGGAGATCTACCTTGTTCATTGCCATCAACTCCTCTTTCTGCTGTCCCTGCACTTAGAGAGCTATTCCTGCCAGCCAGAAAAGCCCACCCTCCTCGGGGTCTTTACTGGAAACACTTACTTAGCATCGGCACCTAGAAATACTGAAATGTCATCGTCTGTTACAGAGAACCAGGTCACCTCCTGGTAATCCCTCTCTGTTATCAGGAGTACGGGTAAATACAGAGCTCTGCACCTCACTGCTGACCACATCCGCAGAGGTATGAAAGTTCAGAGTGGGGTTTCTAAAGGCCTTTTGCCCTCTTTGTAGAACCAGATCACCTTTGTGGCTCATAACATTTCGAAATATTAATGTAAAAGCCCTTAAAGACCAACTGCGTTGCATTTGCTGTCGGATCACAGCTAAGCAGAAAACCCAGTAGGCAAAGAACTCCCTGCTAAGACCTAAAGTCACATCTCGTATTTGCAGTGAGTTTACCAAATCAAATTACAGGGTAATTTAGAGGAACTTGAAAACTGTGTCAAGTCCCGCAGGCAATACCTGCTCTCAGATGCAGTGGAGCATAGCACCTGCAGCTCCAAGTGAGGAAGGGGTGTATACCATGGCACGACAGGCAAGGCTCCCAAAAGCAGCACGAATCAGGTGATAAAAGTGCACCAAAGCACCAGGAAAAATACACCTCAAGTCAGCTAAGTGTCCAAGTGAGAAATAGACCCCATTTAGAAGGTACAGCCAAGTTTGGGAATGCAATTGCAGGTAAAATAGTCAGATAGAGAAACAAATAAGCTCCTGCTTGAGAGATTTGCAAATCACATACCCCATCCGCAGTAAGCCCAGCAAGCTAAATTGGATATGGACTCACTGAGAAATCTTTAGAGAAATTATGTTTTCTTTTATTTCCCTGTGGATATACATTTTCACTGCTCTACCTCCCACTGTCTACCAAAAAGACAGATAAGAATGATTGTCAATGAAGTGTAATGTTGTGAGCACCACGGGAAAAGAAAGCTGCTGCCTCAACAGTTACACTGACATGCGCCTGCGAATTCCCATCAGATGCAGGTGTAACAGCACTTTCTCTAAAATGGTTCATTTTTGCATCAAACTTGATTATATATGAAGAGTTACAATAGAAGTTTTCAAATTGGCCTCTGATTTGGGGCACTTGAGTTCAGTTGGTTTGGTTTTTTTTATAAACATTGATATGTCTCACTGATGCCGCAGGTGATAATTTTCTAAGAAAAGGATCAGGTTGTTTAATTATGACAGGTTCCGGACAGTGAAAGACCCTGATTCAGGGTGCATTTTGATCACCACCTGCACATATCAAAAATCAGAAACACCCAAGAGGAAAAAGATTAGGAAACGTTTATTAAAATGTTTGGATTTTTTCCTAATCACTGGCTTTGGAAGAAAAATAGCAAGAGAAACTACATGGTAAGGCTCCTTGACAAACAATGTTATTACCACACACAAGGGATATTATTTATTGACCATAGCTAGAACGAATAAAGCTGCTCTTAAGCGGCTCTGCTCTCTTCTCTCTGATATAATAATAACACTTACAACAGTAGATGGCTGCTCAAATCTTCCCAAGGCTACCAGAAAGAAAGGCAATCTTTTGTCACCCTTCTATGCAGAACCATATAGGGAAATGACAAGAGGATTCTTAAGGCAGTGTTACTGTGGTTAGGGACTCTCTGCTTCAAGTTACATTTTTCTGGACCAGCTCAGTGCAATCAGCCAGAATGAAGATGGTTTAAGGGAGAGGGTGGACTCCTGAAACACAACAGTGGCAGACACTTGTTTGCTCTCTCATACGATCACCTGCTATGGGAGAGGGCATGCAGCTTGGACTGTCAAAAATGCCTAAAGATTTAAGGTCTATTGAAATCCACATGAACTGGCATTTATCATCAGAAGCTGCAGACCCCTTCTGCAGGTGTACCTTGACACAATCTTTCACCAAGTCCTCCTTACCTTTTGCTATAATTAAATGTGGACCAACTTAGAGAGGGATTTGTTTGCAATTCCTGATGATTATAGTGTATTTTTTATTCCTAATTTTCCTAGCATCACTCTAAAAATGTAAATTTAAACAAAGTAGATTATTCTTTTAAATGGAAATTTCACAGTCAAGTTACCATGACAAGAAACTGAAGGTAGTGGTGCTTTCTACTTAGATCGAATGTCACATTGCCGAGCAAGATGAAACGTTGCACGGCGATGAGCACGCAAAGAGAATTTGTTATTGAACTGTCAGTCTCCTATTTCTTGTGCAGTTCCTAACTCTCAAGGCCACATTTTAACCATTTATGCTAAGGAGGGTGTGCTGGGGGCTGTGAAATCCCTACAGGCAACGTGGGGGCCTCTTGGTGTGAAGTTATGCCCAAGATGAAACTCCATAGGTATTTCCTTGCTCCACTTAATTTCTCTCCTCCATTTCCTTCTGCTCTTTCCCCTTTCAGCTTTTACTGCTTTCCCCTCTGTATTTTTCCTTATGGGTCTTTTAATCTTTACGTAACAATTTCCCTGGAAATACCATGACAGCTTTGGCATTTTAGTCAGCAGAAATCTGTGAGGCAATAACCTTGTCTATTATAAACAAGAAAGCATGAAGGAACCAGGTAATTTCATTTGCACAATTCTCCATTTTGCCCAATACTGTAATAACAGGGGCCGACTGAAAGTAAACATTTTGTGCTTTCCAATCTGCCGATGCATTGTACAAAATTTATTGAGTTATACTGCATCAATTTTTTGGAAGAGAGTGTAAAGTAGTATTTGTCTCATTCCTAATTAATTTCTGAGAGAAAAGTATTATGATGGACTAACAGTGTGTTATGAATCATGACATATACTCATTTAACGTCTTTTGCACTGCAAACGTATGCCATGTAATTACAGATATGCAAATATAAAGATATGGTAAAAGACAGCCAATTCAAATACAGCCAATGTGAGAGGAGATAATAGCTCATTACAGGTTACAGAGATAGAAGGCGTAAAAAGAAACAATGAAGGCAAAGTCTGTGTGCAGTATTAACTGTGAACCTGAAGGTCTGCCAAGTCCAGGCAGCCTGAGGCCACTTAAAATTTCATAGCACATCCCTAAGAGGGTCTAAATGAGCCAGCTGTCCTCAGGCAACTTCAAAGGTGGGGTGACACCTCCTACGGCAGTGCTACTCACCTGCCATGGACACTGCAGGGTGCTCTGTGTGCACTCAGCAGGGCATCTGCAGGGGGAACGGTTGCAAACATGAAGCGTAACTCTGGGAGAGTCAACAGGAAAATACCCTCAAAGCTTACCTTACCGGAGTACTGTTGAAAGATCTGTCCCCAGAGAAATTCTAGGAGTAGCTTTCGTCAGATGTACCCAGTTCTGGTGGGTCCCGGATTACTAGAATTTTTTAAAAGGTGGTAAAATGGTATCAGAAGAAGGCTGAGATGACGTTTTTGTGTTCATAGATGTTGCAGATGGCAATTCACTGCTGACAGTGAACCCTCTTTTAGAATAATAAAATCATATCATATGATTCTATGATAAGCCACAGGATTTACAGATTACATACAAAACTCTGGATCTAGTTCTTAAATTACAGCACAGCATTTGGTGTAAGCAGTGATTTGCCATCTGAATGAAACACCATTTGGTTTACAAGTGATGAAGAGAGACTGACTGGTCAGAACAAGACAGGTGGGCAATATTTCTGTTGAGAAAACAATGGATTCAGATACTCTTTGATAATAATTTTATGCTGTTGTCATCTAGAATCTTTGCTTTTTCTCCTCTGAAGTGCCACTCCTATTCTCTAAGATGAAGGATTTGGGAGTTTCTGTCTCTGAAATTATTCTGAAAGGGTCAGATCACTGCAATTAATGGTTTGAGAGGGATTTCAAATGCCTTTGAAGAAAAAACTTAAATCCATAAGCTCTAGGATACCCTGAGAAGCAAGGAGATAAGAAAAGCAATAGAATAGTGAGAAACTCTGGGAAAAGATGGAGGTATAGAGAGGAAACCTTAGTGTTTTGGACTATGGCAGCAGACCAAGCTTGCTTTATTTGTTTTACCATGAATTCTGAAACAGTGGCATGCTGTCAACTTTCACTGTCAGCTTTGAAAGCCCCGAGATACCGAAGCATCAGACACAAATCACACAACATACACTCAAAAACACCAAAACTTCTCTGTCCTGGTGAGGCTCCACTGATTTAAATGGAAGTAGTCTACTTTCATAGTGGGCTTGGAGAAATCAAAATCATTGCCTAAAAATGGCTTCGAGAGTTTCAGTGAGGAGTTGAAGGCCTTTTACTGAAAGATGTCAAAGCACAAAGTGAACAAACTCACCTTTACCTCCCTCATGTGTTCACAGCAGAAAACTGGGAGAAGCTTCCACATTGCCTGGCGTTGGACACATGAGACACTTTAAAAATGGGATAACAAACTAATTTCATGAAAATAGAAGTAAGTCGCATACTTTCTAAGCATGTGGCTTAACGTAATACTGCTATAATACTCCAAAATCTTTCTTGTCCTTTTCACAGGAACTGGTTGTCCTTCCTCCATCCATTGAACAACTTTATGCAGGAGGAATACATATTTCTTCCACCTTTCCTTCGTTCCTCATGTGCTTTGAATTGATTCATGCTCCATAGCAGTTCCTGGAAATTAAAATATGAAAGAGAAAAATGGATGCCAGACTAAAAATAAGAGCTGATGAAGCATAGTTTAATATCCATAGTTTAATATCCTCATTACTGAAGCCAAAGCTGAGAATCCCCATGGATCAGCCTTCATTTTTACTTACATTCCAAGGGCAGGGTTCAGTCTGGGTAACTCCAGCTATCTCAGGTCTTGTGAGTGACTTCAATAGCTCCTTCAATATCTAATGGGGATAAATAGATACCAGTAAACATGAATGCAGCCCACCTGAAAACTGTGGGTCAAGACAGTTTACATGAGACAGATGGACAGATATACACACAGATACGCTTTATGCACACATGAAAATAAAAATTTAGCAGGATTATTATGAGGGTCCTATTCCTGCAGACATCCCCATATGAGAGGATGCTCATGTCTGCATGGGTCCAGATGCAAAGACCTGGATCACAGTCAGCCTGTGCAGCCCATGGTCCCCTTGAGTTGTTGCTGAATTTGATTCCTTCAGAGGCAGGAATCTCTGGCTCTTTCGAAGAGTCTGAATTTCTGCATACACCCAACCCAAGAGGAGTGAGGTGACCATTTCAGCCCATGAGCCACGGCGGGCATGATAAAATAGGTTTGAAATTTAGAAAATGGCCACTGTTGCCGAGGCTTTAAAAGAAACTAAAACAAAGAAACCAACAACAAGCAGACATGACTATGTTGAGATCTTGGAGCTGAATGCAATACGCACTCCACATTAAAATCAAACCCCAGAACTGCTTTCACGCTTTCGACCTTGAGAAGGAGGCTACAGAAAATGGGAGAAAGTAGAGTGCTTGTTTGGGATTTTCGCTCTCAGTGATAGAAACCAATGCCTTTGAGAAGCAGCAGGTGAGCTGCTGATGCTCTTGAAATTTCCATTGCTTCAGCATCTGATTTTCCTGAAGAGATTTGGCTGTGAAAATGCTAGCAGGAAAACATGGATCCCTGCAAGTGTATCAGGCAAGCAGACAGTTACCTCTTTACAAAACCTTAAAGAATGAAACACTGCAAATATCATGTTGTTTTTAAGAACTGGAAAACTCCACCAGCAATTATAATCGGCTCTGTTGCATCTCTTAAGAGCTCAGCAGGCAATTCTTCCTGAAGCAAACGGGTTTAGTGCAGTGCTGCAGATAAGGTAAATACAAAATGTATTATAAAAGTGGAGCAAGGATAAGTGAGGGAATAAAATTTCTGCGTTCAAAAGTTAACCTAAATAATGTCTTTTACTGAAAAGATGCAAAGTAAGGTTTGGAAAAGCACTGAACTCCCTATGAGCAGCCTTCAGATAGAAGGGGAGCAAGCTGTAAAGACAGGACTGGTTTGTGGACTGATAAGATGGTATTGGCACTTCATCCTTCACTGTTTTAAGGGTAGAAGTGTTCCCAACTGAGTCCTTTTAACATCCAGCATTTAAAAGTTCAGCAGTCTCAGTCCAGCTCCATTTCTCAAAATGGGCATAAGTAAATTTGCTCTCTGAGTAGAGACCAGTGCCAATGAGAGAGCAGGGAGCTAAAACTCCTTCAGCTGTGGGCAATGCAAAACAGGGCCACAAGTCCTGTTGGAAAGGAACAAACTGGTCAGTGTTTTCCCATTCCTATGTTGACAGGCAGTTCACTTTCCAGAGCATCCAGGTTCACATTTATAAGTGAAAATAGCTTCTAGGAAATAAAGTATAAAAGAACATCATTCAGAACTGAATTCTTTATTAAAATTTATCAGAATTACTATTCTTAAATTACTGAGAACTGTCCTTAAATATCAAAGCAAGCCTGAGCACTTGTACTGGAAACATCTACAGATAAAAGGCTTGTGCTATCCTTTATTGAGACTCTAAATTTAATGATACCACCACAAAGTAGATTTCCCACAGTGTTAAATTAAAACTTTACAAACTTATGTGCATGCTACTGGTAATGGCACAAAAAGATGCTAGCATGTAAGGAAATAGTGTGATCTTTAAAAGATAATTCCATACAACATTTTTAGTAATGTTTCCTTGAATACATATAACCTGAATCAAGAAGACTCATTTAAGTCTCCTGAATGTTACTGCAGCATGATTAAATGTCATTATTGCTGTTCCTTTTGTTGTTGCTATTATTATTTTTAAAATTGCATGTTGTCAGTGGCTGTCTGCACCTGTACAAAGTGTGCACAAGCAAGTAATAATCTACAGACTTGCTGGGACCTGTGTGTCAAGGCTCATCACCCACAAAACATTAGTGTCATAAGTAGTGTGGGTCCATAGGGGTCAATATTTGGAAAAGAAGAAGGATGGGAAGAAGTTTTGGAAGTGCCAGTCCCTAAAAGTGGAATTGGAATAATAGGGAGAAGAATTGCCGTATAATGCTAATGACAACAGATGGCAATCTGAAAGTTGTGCTTTACTCACCTGAAAGCACAGGTGATCAAAAAATGTCGCCTCTTTCCAGAAATCAGCAAATATATAACTTTACCATATATCTCTTTCGCCCATCAGAAATCAGACCTGTGCCAATGATGGTGGATTATTTTCTAGTGTAATTTCTATATTTACTGAATATAAAGTTGAACAGAAATAGCCAAAACCATGTATGAGGCAATTTTTCTTTTAACCTACCAAATGAGATACCTTTGTGCTTAATTTTGATCTCCATCCCTTTGCTGCCAGCTCCCCACCTGGTCATTTAGGGGGTTTGTCCCATCTGACTCACTGGCCCTTGAAAGCACAGTTCTTTTTCCAAAATTAAGCACAGCCTATCACAGAAAGTACTTTATGCTAATGCTCCATCTGTGAATTGGCTTGGCTATTCAGAAAATTTAAATATGTCCACTATCCACAAGAGCCACATCCTCAGCTGGGTCCCACTTAGGGAAGAGGTAACTCTGTGCTAATCCACACGTTATCCTCTGGGGTCATTTAATGCCACAGTAGGAATCAGTCTTCAAGGCATCTTTTGGACAACATTTCTGCATGACCATGTAACTCCTTCTTCTCCCTCACATTTTTGCCATAACAACGGGAGTGATTTGGAGCTCTCAGTTAATGGAGAGCTCACAGTGAGACATCAGATGCATATTTTCACTCACTGCTTTGCTTTCCACTGTGCTCACACTGTTAATATTGTAATATCTGGTACACAGCAAGCCACCATCAGACAACAAAGAGAATTAATTATCACAGGCTTTGAGGCTTTGAATCATGTACTATCTATGAATGTTTTTGTCTAGAACAAGCAAATCCTTGCAAGACTCAGACATATCATTAAATGCCAGGGAGACATTTCGAGGGCAATATCTCAGTAGCAGGTGGAAGGGTAACTTCTTTGGCAAATTAGTTAAAAGAAAAAGAAAGGAAGATACTTCCAGCCCAAACTCTGCTCAGTAAACACCCTGGAGTGCACAGCAAAGCGACCTCAGGTACAGGCTCAGAAAGAAGTGATTTCGCAGTGGGACACATTTGCAACTGATAGCGGAGTGACATCTGCTGATGAACACAGACATTGCAGAGACTTTAACATAAAGGGCTGTTCACGTCGGCATTGAGCCTATTTTTAATGCTGTTTCTGAACCCATCCAGCTAACAGTACTACAGCATTGCTCAAACCACGTTCACAGAACCACAGAATCACAGAATGTTAG
>NW_010207251.1:0-237 GCF_000695765.1 Mesitornis unicolor
AGCAACTGCGTTCACGGGTGCTGGGCTTCCAGTTTTTCCAACCCACTCCCCTGCCTCTCCTCGTCCGAAAAGTGCGCGGTACCTTTTCAATGTTAGCCACCCGGGTGTCCAATTTAGCGAGTTTATCCGAAAGGACATCGGCGGCGCCATCCAAGGTTATCAAAGCGTTTGCAGCTTTTCTGTTCTCATTATGGCTTCCAAGAAGGAGCCCCTTATTTCAGCATCTACAATCAGGTC
>NW_010207251.1:268-27705 GCF_000695765.1 Mesitornis unicolor
GTGTCACCAGTTGCACTCTAAATACCCCAGTTTGATTGGCTTTGAGTGTATTTTTTGTATTTGATTGTCTTTCAGAAATAACTATCAGCTTCAAAATAAAAGCCCTGAGGCCATCTATAGCGTGTGTGGGCATATGAAGATTCCATGGCAGATCATTTGCCATCCAGAAAAGACTTTCTGGGGAGAGGAAAGTGTGCAAAATTCAAAACCGATTCTGCAAAATGAAGCCAAAGTAGACAAGAGATCAGCACGGGAAACTTACCCAAGTAGGTTATTTCCCACCATCTCTATTGCCAGTTGCTAAGAGGAGGTTTAAACAAAGCTAATTTTTTAGCTCCAGTCCAGAACCATTGCAGAAATAGAGACTTGACAGAGAAGTATCTGTGCTCCATATTCTCATTTTTTTATATCAGGACAATTCTTGCATCTGTTGGCAATCAGCTGCTGTGTTAGAGCATAGCCTTAATATCAGAAGATAATAGGGAAACAATTTCTGGTAGTATCCATCATTTGAGATCTTTATTACCTGGTTTCTTTTTTAAATTCTGTACCATGTCATAATACACCACAGCGCAGTAAGATTTATGTAAACAATTCTGTCATGTTAGCACCTGCGCTGAAGGAGCTGATAACCCACCTGTACTTGATTCCCCTCCAGGCATGACAGAACAGATGGGTTCATTCGATGCTCAGTTCCAGGTAATTACCTAAGGATGGCAGTAGCATGGGCAAGACGTTCCAATATTGTCGCCCATCTTCCTTATCCTCCAAGATTTCTGGTGAAAATGTACCAGAATGTATGGCCAGGTACAGCCAGCAGCACTATAAATAACAAGAATTTGTCAGTCTTGCTTGCTACTCTAGAATAGCATTGTAAATACATGAAAGTACTGCAGCAGGTACATGCGGGTTTGTATCCTTTGAATTCTTATGGCATCCACACAGCAGTGTCTTGGAAACACAGGACTGCAAAAGGTCTCCTCAGTTCTCAAATAGAGTCCCTATTATTGTAGGCAACTGCATCTTATGGTTCTCTTTAGAAACATTCCAAGCTCTACCTTAAATCAAGTTAGTTTTCTCAGACTTATTGTTTACATGGGTTGGGAGTAACCAAGGTATAAAGACGTAAATGCTGAGTTTTGATAGGGAAAGCACAGGGAGAATGGAAGATTTTAGTAACAGAAACCATCATCAAAGTACTTCTGGCAGTACCTTTTTTTTTACTTCTTCTGAACAATATCTTGGATTGTTAGCAGTCTGCCCAAGGTAGTCTTAGTAACCTACTACAGAATTCATCTGGCCATCAGGTTGTCTGTAGACACTTCCTGTCTTCACCACTAATTTAGAGTACCTGCTGCTAGATGGAGTCCTTCTACCAATTCCAGTAAATTTGACATCTAATCATTGCTGCGAAGCACTGGAAAACAATCATGTATATGTATGGAGTATTATAAGCATCTGGGTCACTAGGGGTTCATTAAGCTTGATACTTAGAAAAGTAAGATACAAAGATACATTGTGCATGCAGCCCATCTGAAATTCCAGTACGTAGTAATTTCTAAGAATCAAGTGTCATATCCACAGAGATACTAAGGTGACTGCCTCCCATTTATCAATCAGTTAGTGGGAGTTTCAGTATCAAAAGAGACTGCAGGCAGGTTCCTATTCATATCCCCAAGACATTGCTGGAAAAGGTGCTTCAGCATGCACAAAACCCTTTGACTTCTGCTCTGACAACTGAAGGATGCATGCCAGACTTATCTGCAGGACAAAATACTGATGGAGAAGCTGAAGTCTCAGACTTCCCAGAGAGATCTTCCAAGAATAGACTCTTGTGGCAATGGATGGTACTTTGAGCTGATCGGAGCCAGCAGGAGCAGTGAGGCAGGAGGAGACGGTGGGAGAGGAAGGGTTGGTAGCAGAGGCATTGTAACTGCTAACTTCTAGCATAGCTATAACAGCACAAATCCTTAGGTTCTTGAGACGCTTGGGTGTTAGGGGTCTGCTACAAAAAGTATAAAGCATTGTCTGGTGGGCAAGGGCTGGACGGGAAAAAAGTGCACGGATGCAGCAGTGGTGTAAATGCTTTTAAAAAATCCTGACAAAAGTATATTTTAAATGTGTCAGTTTTACACATGTGAATTTTACACACAGGTCTTTGTTAGGTAAACAAGTCTAGGACTAGCGTACCACGCCACCACTACCCACTAAGTCAAATATAGACCTCTGAGTACAAAGAGAAAAGGTTATCTGACTTACATTGCATGGGAAATACTGTCAGCATTAGGTACAGCTCAGCCAAGTTTGTGGCAGAACTTGCAGCCCAGCAGAGTGCCAAAATACATGACCTAATGGGTTTTGCAGTGTACATGGTCTCATATTTTATTTGGTGATGAATACTTGCCATAAAGTGTTTGTGGAGACAAAGAGAATAAAGTAAGAGTGGTATTCATGTTGTTTGCCAAGAATAATACCACAATATTTGTTTATGTAGTTTGCCAAAAATATCAAGTATCACAATATACAGGCATTAGGCCAAATTTATCTGTTACTGACACCACCTACCCAGCTGACTGGAGCTGAAACTGTCGTTTAGTCCTCTATTTTAAATATTTCAAAGAATACGGAGTATATCTTTTTTGTTTTTAAGTCAAATACTCTTTGCGTACATATATATTATACATGTAAACATACACACTTCAGTCTTGCAGGATACAACATGAACAACCATTCCAAAGAGAATGAAACTGAGCCAAAGCCTCCTCTAATTAAAGTTAACAAGGAAGCGTAACCTGTATGTAGAGTGAATGCACTCATGAACACATGCAAATCAAAGTGGCATAACAGCAGTAGAAAGTTACTTTCACCCTTCTCCATCTACTCTGGGATCAGCCAGCCCTGTCACCTGAATTATAAATGAGTCTTGTGACACAGACAAATTTTGTTTACCTCAATTTACTTTTTTTTTTAAAAGATAGAAGAGGGATGATTTCAAGATGAAACCACAGACTTGTAAAACAATAGCTTAGGAAAATTTGTACAACATAATCCAAACTTACATGTTTTGCTCCTTTTTACCTCTTTTATTAATAGAA
Organism: Mesitornis unicolor; assembly: GCF_000695765.1. Lineage (NCBI taxonomy): Eukaryota > Metazoa > Chordata > Aves > Mesitornithiformes > Mesitornithidae > Mesitornis > Mesitornis unicolor. The sequence goes on from NW_010207251.1 coordinate 3,364, forward strand.
GTCCATAAGGAATCAAGTTCCCAAATACAATTTCTGAGCAACTGTGGACCTAGACCGAGATTTTGGGACTGGACATTGCCTCCAATGAGTTCTCAGGTTAAGTACTACCACGCATTTAGGAAAGATGTTTTTACATCCCAGCCCAGATTGTGAAACTGAAAATTACAAGGAGCAAGAGAAGTGAGTAGTGTTAAAAATTGTAAGACCCATGCATTTCAAATTAGATTCTCATAGTATATAAAATGGTGAAGGTGAAATATCATGTGCAATAGAAAAACAGAAGGAAGTGACAGAAAACCTGAATAACAAGAAATGGAATAATCTCATCTAACACATAGCTGTATGCTGCAGAGTGTGACATGATTTGAAAGGTCACAGTTGAGCAGTAGTGATGTAGGGTCCACTTCTGCTGAAGTCAGTGAAGACACTGCTCCTGACTTTGCCAAGATAAGGATTATGTAGCTCAGAGTTTGAAGGCCAAGTGCCAGGTATCTTTAAACTGATAACCTTGGAAAAAGATCCCTTGTCCATTTAAATCACCTTGACTTCAAGGAATTTTGCCAGCCTGCTCCAGCTGGGGATGCAGTCAACAGTGGGTAAAATGACCATAGGAAAATGTGTTGTGTGGAAAGAAACTCATGATGTAACACAGTTTTAATTGTACTTAATTAAAATGAGTATTCCTTATTGATGCTGGGTAATATTTTCTCAAACTGCAGCTACTGTCATGAGCAATAAGTAAAGGGCTCTTCATCTGGCCACAAAGCAAGCTTGCTGAATTTCATCATACCTAAAAGGGAGCTTCAAGAGCAGCTTCTGGGCTCCAGATGAACACTTGGAAGTGATGAGGAGCCCTCTCTGTCTACTGAAGATTTATTCCTGAAACTAATTCCCTGTTACTTTTTCCAATAAACAAGTGATAGGATGAGAGGAAATGTCCTCAAGTTGTGCTAGGGGAGGTTTAGATCGGATATTAGGAAAAAATTATTTACTGAAAGGGTTATCAGTCATTGTAACAGGCTGCCCCGGGAAGTGGTGGAGTCACCATTCCTGGAGGTATTTAAAAGATGGGTAGATGAGGTCCTTAGAGATACAGTTGCATGGTGGACAGGTTATGGTTGGACTCAATGATCTTAAAGGTCTTTTCCAACCAAATGATTCTGTGATTCTAATAACTTTCCCTTTTCAGCCATGTACCTCACATGCAGCACATACCTCCCTCTCGAGGCTTTGCCACCAGACTGTCGTTTTCATCAAGACCAACTCAGACTTCCTTTGAACAAAATATTTGAGCTTGAAGTCCTAAAATCCATTCCTCTCCCAGTTCCTTGTCACATATTTTCCAATACGCATAAGCTATAAATAGAGACAGATGGAGAGAAAAATAGACACTCGTTCCCTTGAAACCTTTTAGGTCAGAAGAACTTTCTGGCAGGAAGCAATGGAAGAATGGTAACTATTTTGCTTTTAAAAACATTTGAGTTGTTCCTCCTAAGTAAGGCCAGCTGATGTGTAAGGCAGTCAGCTGTTTTAGTACTGTCATGGAATTGGCCAAGGAGTTGATGAAATACTAATTCCTTTTGACAGAAGCCCTGTACATCAACTCCAGACTGCTACCTCTGGAACTTCCCAAAAGACAGACTTCAACTATGGCAAATTTTATATACATGCAGGAAGGCACAGAGAAGGTGACTGTTACTTGTATAATATTTCTAGTTTCAGGGATGCACAACTGGCGACAGGCTTTCACAAGGCCATTTTCACATCCAGATACTCACTGTCAGGAGGAGACTTGTTTTGAAAATGTGCTCTGGGGGATTGTTCCAGAGACCTGATGCTTGTCCTCTAGAACGTCTCAGATCTTTGGCTATACTTCAGCTAGTTCTGATTGTGCAGATTTCTATCCTCCATCAAATTTCAATGAAAGAAACAAAACTTTTGCATGCATAAATGCTTAGGGAGAGGTTGACTGTGTTTTAACTAGGAAAGCTGCTATGTGAAAGATAAATTGTAATTTATAACCAACATAAATTGTATGCAATTTATATGCAATTTAAATTATATGTGCCTCAATTCTAATGCAAACCTTTTCCTTGAAAGTAACAGTTAAACAAACACGCAAGTCAGCTACTAGATCTACATTGCTGTTGGTGGTTTTCACCTTGCCTATTTTGTACTAATGTAAAAAACAATTTAAATGCAGGAGGTGAAATGGAAGGCTTCTGTTCCTCGAAACAGGGCCTCCATGCTATTTGGTCATCTTATTTTCTTAGTTTTGAAAAAGAAAAATCTGAGAGCTTTTGGACTAGATCATTAGCCAATTTTGAGTAGCCCACCTTCTTTAAAGAAAATACTGTTTCTTTGTTTTGGAAAAGAAATAAAAAATTCAGTCCATACTTTTACCAAAAGAACCAATAAATCCTACAGCATTTTCATAGATCCCATGGCCCTTTCAGATGGGTCAAGAAGCACTTTTTAATTGCGCATACATGAGACTGAGCACACCCATTTGGTTTCAAACCAGGACAGCAGTTATGTATGCAAAAAGTGGGTTTACACAAGTATACAGTTGGCTAAGCTGGACTAGTTATCTGTCCCTGTACTTATTAGTTTTGTGTTAATCTTTTACTCCCTTAATTGCTTGACACGTGTGATACTACTGCCATCTCTGTTCTTACTGTCTAGACTGCCTGTGTTTCAAGTTCGGTATTCCTGCAAAAACGCTACAATGCCTTTCACCAGCAGGTGTCTCTCAGGCTGTGTAGCATGAAAGTGCAGCCTGAAAGCATGTGTGGTGAGATAGCAAGGAAACTGAACAGCTACAAGCCCTGTTGCAAGGATGTGACACGTGGAAATTTTAATGAACATGCTTCAGCAGCATGACTGTTGCATATAAAAAGTATTAGGGCAGAACCTAGTTTGATGCATCTCACACTCTACTCTAAATCTTGAATATCTCTCACTGTTCAGGATAAGGGTTCCCTTGCTCCATGAATAGCCACCACCGCTTGTTTGCAACATCCTCCATGATTGCTTGAGGCCAGAGAAGTTAAAAAGCTAAACTGGGCTCTCTGCTTCTGTTTTCAGGGCTGACAAGGATACTTCAGTGCTGCTCAGAGTACATTGCTTTATCAGTACTACTGCCCATAGACCAAGGCTGGTAAAATGAGAACAGTTGCATGTCTTGGTGGAAGTAGCGTGGCTTTATTACCAGCAGAGAAAGTAGCAAGAATGCCTATTCCATAGAAAGAAGACGACTTTCAGAAGGACACTTAGGCATCCAGCTTTGGTCCATGCCACTGGGAATTGTGGATGTAATTTCCCACTGTGATTCTTCCCTCTCCAAATCCCTGTGAGCAGCAAGATGTTCACAATAAAGTGGAGCCAGGAATTGCTACAGCAAGGGCCTATTCTCCAGCTGGATCCTCAGCACATCCATATGGGCTTGTAAATACATGTTGGAAAAGCCCTAACTAGAGCACTTACAAGACAGAATGCAACCACTCAAAGATTTCGTGGCTGAGGAAATAAAGGCTTTAAAATGTGCCCAAACATGCATGTATAGAAGAGACCGTAATGGCTCCAGAGAACTGTCCTTCCGCTTTCAAAATTATTTATAAAAGCAGAGGCACATGCAAATCCAGAACCTCTTCTCACCTGAATGCAAGCCAAGGACACGCAGTCCCTCAGACAATATGCTCAGTGCTGGATCTCCAGGCCAAGATTATCAAGGGCAGGTTGGACAGGGCTTTGAGCAGCCTGGTGTAGTGGGAGGTGTCCTTGGCCATGGCAAGGGGTTGGACTGGATGATCTTTAAGGTCCCTTCCAACCCAAATCATTCTGTGATTCTATGAAAGCTGCTTCAGAAATTTGCACATCCAAGGGGAATAAAACATTAAATGTGTTCAGCATCTTCCCAAGCATCCTCTGTTAAGTCTTCAGGCTAAAGCTTTAAATGAGCATAGATGTATCTAGAGCCTTCAATGCACTGCCAATGCCTAATCACACAGAGCTGGAAACAGCATCTGCATTTTTTGATCTTGCTAATTATAACACAAATGTTTTTGGGGCACATGGGGACATTTTTTTTGCTCAGGGAATGCCATCACAGTTGCTGACAGTCATACATGCCAAAGGAGATTCTGACTAAAGCTTTCTCATGGTTTATCTCTAATCCCTTTGGCAAATAGCTTTGGAAGTAATAGCAAAATAGTTCACATCAGGCTGTCCAGACAATTCAACAACAGCATTCAGGCTGTTTCACTGGTGATACTGGAGATGCCTAGCCCACCCATTTCATGCTGAACACTCCTCCATTAATGGGCTGTATGAAGGAGCACACTAAGCAGCAAAACCTCTGCACTCTTACTAACCAGTCATAATACACTAGGCAAGTGAAGGAGAGGGTTGTAGGTAGCACTCTTCATAGTTCACATTCAGTAAACATAACAAGGTAAATATAACAAGAGGTAAGGTACTCTAATGAGATCCAAGAGAGCCATGGAGGGTGACCCATGGCTTTTCATTGTTCATATCCAAGTCAATGTTCATGTTCAGCTAGTGCTAAACACAGCTCCCAGCCCTGACTCCATAGGAAGACAGCTCCTAGATTTTATAGCTGTTCATATCACACAAGTCACGTTTCTGACAACCATCAGGTAATACCCTTGAGTGGGCCACTACAGGCTGAAGAGTAAGAAAAATCTCCTTTCTCTGCTGCAGATGTTCCCTCTCGTTACTGGGGCTTCACTACCGAGGTAGAAGCTTAGCACTGCATCCATGCCAGTTTCAACATTTTTCCCATTTTGCTTCATCTTTCAAGAGCATTTGTGTTTCCATAACACCAGCCACAAGGCAAGTAAACAAGCGCTTTTCCCACTTGCTTGAGATGCTCTGTTCTTATAAAATGAGAAGTAGAATGTCATGAGTTCATACAAGTTAAAAAAATCAATACCTCCTCACTATTAATAGCACTATGTGATAGGCTTAAACAGGTACTTTTAGAATCAGCTTAACATTGGAAGGGAAAAGGGACAGGACTGCTGTAACTAAGACTAAACCTTTTTTACTTTTTTTCAGCCTGAAGCTTTTTGAGGCCCTCCAACATAAGAACAATGCTTATTTTAATGTGGCTTACATCAGAAAGTAACACAGCCTCTTTTATGACCAGAGTATTGAAATAAAACTCTTATCTGCAACCCAAACAATCAAGACAAGTCATCAGTAATGTTACCACATGACTGCAACCTGAAAAGGTAAGAATTTTGCCCCCCACTACCCAGGATTTCAGAATACTGTATTATCACAGAAAATTTCCAGCTGCAGTATGATGATTCTTTCAAAAACATATTTGGCTTGGGGGAAAAAAAAGATGTATGCATTTTATACACAGAGCAGATATTTGCTGAAAATTTTCATTAACTTCAAAATCTGCTTTCCGTATGAGATGACAGCTTCAAAGAAAACTTTCTGTCAATACCTAAGCAAATGGGTAGAATGCAACTGAGGACATTAATTTTTCCCCGAAATTATTCATTTTTTAAAGGTTTTTACCATTTTCCCATGATGAATTAAACATCAGTTTTTCAATAAATAATACTACTTCTAATTAAAGGGGAAAATAATTTTCACCAAACTAAATCCATTTTTTAATTAAAAATACTTTTTTTGCCTTTCTTTGCTACCCAGAGTTAAAAACAACTTTCACCAATACAGTTTTCTTGAAAAAAAAATCTTTCCTTTTAGTCAAGCCCACTTTTCTGTGGAAAAAAGTCCTCAACAAAACAGCCGTGCTCAATACTAATAGTAGTAATTCGTACATCCAGAATACTTTTCTGCCTGAAAGCATTCTACAAATAACAGAATGAACTGCACAGAGGCAAAAGAATGACAATTTTTATGAGAGGAAACACTAAGAAAACGAACATTCAGAAGCGAATATAAACATTACTACTGCAATACAGGATCAACCCAATGGTCTCTCTGGCCCAGTAGCCTTTTGTTTGCCTGGCAAGGGAGATGCCATCATTGTAGAAGGTGAATTTTCTAGGGTGGAGCCAATCCTTTGCACTCCAGATGTGCTGATACCCGTAATTTCCCAGCTGTTGATCACTGTACTTTCCCAGGAACTTCAGTTGCATAATTTTTTGGTAGGGGGAAACTGTCTACACCTTTCCCTGGGCTAACAGGGTCTGCCGAGAGTAGATGCCAAGAGCATGCCTAGAGAAAGTCTGAGAATAGGTCAGGCGTATACTACATAACGTACCCATAATACTCTTCCACCATCTGACAAAACACTGAGGCTTGCCTGAGTCAAAACTGGTTTCTAATTGCTTTCCATTTCTAGCATTTTTACCTGAGGCAATGAGTTCCACAGCTTAATTACACATTGTGCAACTTGAGTAGTGCTTCTTTTTTTCTTGTTCACTCAGAGTCCATTACCTACCAGTTTCACTTGAAATTGCTGTATTATGCAAAAATCATTCTGTGTGCATCAGGTTCAATTTTGATTTTACAGACCTTTGTGACAGCCAGTGTTCTCTGATTTACTGAGTCAGTAACTCTCTGTGCCAAACACAACCCATAATTTTTATGTTTTCCTGCTCTTTCCTTTCACCACAAAGAACTAGTGGCCACGCCAGTCTCATGCCCCTGGAGCGTCAATGAGAAGCTCCATGTTGCCCACACTGAAGTTGGTTATAATTCTGTATTACCTGACATGACAACTTTACTGTAGAAGCAAGGATGCATTTTACTAGGAGTAACTTGTTCAACACCCCCATTTTATTTTTCTGATCTTAATGAGCTGCTCAAACATAATCACACACTTCTCCACATCATTTCAGCCTGGATCAAAAAAAAAAAAATCACTGTTTAAAGATATCAGAAGCACATCTCATTAATAACTTGAAATGCCTGATTGCATTCTTGTAGTTGATGCTGGAAACATATCCCCAGGGGTCTTACCCAGCTTGACCTTCTTAATCATAGCCTTTCCTTAAAGCATTGATGCTCTGATTTCATAGACATCCATATAGACCAGCTACAGACTCGGAAACACAGCACATTACCTCTTAGGTCAGCAACAATAAAGATATACAAGTGCTAGGACCAAATTGCTAGTTAATTTCTTACACCAATGTGGGTTTCCTCCTCTTGCTACAGCAATAGCATGCCATATAGCATTTCTAGGAGTTACTCCACTTTGTCCTGACTCCTTGTGTGCTTCCTTCAACTTGGTCTGAAGCTCATTAACCTTTTGCTCCATTCAGTTTGCATTTGAGGACAAGAACACATACATAGCCACGCACAATTTGGAAACTTGTTTCCTGTGTGCCTGTACAGCAGCTTCTCTCAATAGCAATGCATGGGTTTGTTTTCTGAAATTTCTCTGCTTAAGTATAGCCTTTTAGTACTAAATTTGTGTTTTGGTTTGGTTTGTTTTTTTTTTTAGTAAACGGTCTAGCATATGACTCTTCTTACTAAACAGATAGTATTGAAACTTTTAAAATATCCTTTGTGTTTCATCATCTTCTGCAGTAAATTATGATCCAGTTCCTGCCAAATTTACCCACATAAAGCTTCAGTCTGAAATAAACAGGTACAGATAAGGGAATGAACAAATCATCAACACATTTGTTTTCTAAGGAACTATTATTTTGGCAAGACATTTCTAAATGAAAGCCAGCTACACGACATCTGGATTACACTTGGGAGAGATGGATTCAGAATCCAACCTGACCCTGAACTTTTTAATCCAGAAGGTCCAGTATAAAAATAAAGCACATGTGTACTAGTTACAGGAGAGGATACTGAATTATTGCAATGCAAACCTTCGGAACCACGCAACGTTACTTCAGAACTTGGATTCAAGTTTGGCGGTAAGGTCACCAGCTCTCCTTTACATATTATCAGACTCGGAAGCCTAAACTGATTTTAAAAATCCACAAACCTTACACAAGAGGCTATTGTTAAGGGGCAATTTACTGCTGATCCTTCTTTCTGACATGCTGGATCTCAGTGCCACTGGTAGGGTCTGCTATGAGCTGAACATATCACATGAGCTACTTCTCCTTGTTTTCAGCTGCTAAACTTAGTTAAAGAGGCCTAAAATTATATTGGATAATTGGATTGAAGCCAAAGACCATGACCCAGTTAATACAGAGGCAGCTGCTCAGAAAGATGGGTTTCTCTCCCATGCTCCATTCTTTTCCTTGGCTCAACTTGAAAATATCAAGTAAAGCACTAAGCCTCTCTCCTGCTGTTGTATGTCTTCATGAGCAAGAAAGCCAACACGAAAGAAAAATCACCTCCTTTGCAGGACAACAGCTCACACAGCATCACTTCTTTTGATGCAGTCCAGGATATGGCTGGCTTTCATGGCCACGAGCACGTATTGCCAGCTCTTGTCTAGCTTTCTATCCAGCAGTATTCCCAAGTCCTTCTCTGCTGCTCCCAATCCCTTTATCCCCCAGCCTGTGTTGATACCGGGTTTGCCTCAACCCAGGTGCAGGACCTTGCACTTGGCCTCACTGAAACTCAGGAGGATCACATGGACCCACTTCTCCAGCTTCTCCAGGTCCCTCTGGATGGCATCCTGTCCCTCAGGTATGTCAGCCGCACCACACTGCTTGGTGTCATCTGCAAACTTGCTGAGGGTGCACTCGATCCCACTATGTCATTGATGAAGATATTAAACAGCACTGGTCCCAGTATGCAATACAGTCCCCTGAGGGACACCACTTGTCACTGATCTCCATCTGAAAAATGTGTTCAGATGTCCTGTGTCTCCTCTAGCAACCTAATATGTTTTTCCATTCACAGCAGCTGTTGGACATATACATGCACAAGTTTATCAAATTTGGTTGCAGCAGTTTTATTTGGTATGGCATTTTGATCATCATATTCTACTTCTTGACTGTAGATAAAACCCACTTGCAGATCAGTGTGCAATAGGCTGTTCTTGCCTGAGAATATTAATGTATTTCTCCATCAGTGTTCATACTACTATCTGTTCCTTGCTGGACATTTTCAGACATTTCACAAAAGGCATTTGACTGTTTAACAGAGCAGTTTTATCAGAACAAATGCAAATTACTATTTACAACACATTCTTGATTCTCATCTTAGTGTCAATTGCTGCTTCTCTGTTGCTACTTTTTGTAAGACTTCATTTAGACCATAGAAATGAGGATTCATGTTATAAATTAAGTGTATTCATTCTGAGTAAAACTTGTATTCACTGTCTAGATTGTTCAAAGATCTTAGACTTCAGCACAGCCCTTATGTTGAGCAAATTCAGATTCCTACAGAAGACAGATGTTTGGAATTCTTGAACTGTGTCTTGCCTAATAATAGACTGAAGATTCAAGCTGGAAATGAAGACACTGTATGTATGATATCCTCGTATCTCCACTTCTTTCCAATAAAATGAAATGGAGAAAATACAGAAGAGGAAAACAAAACACATTTGTCATCTAAAGCAACTTCAGTTCTGTCCATGAATCACATCTTAAGGTATTTATTTTTATAGAAACTAGGTATACATTAGAAATGAAGAGCCAGCACACCAATTGGATTAATCAGGAATAGGGCCTTCCAGCCCCAGAACTGTGCTGATAGAACAAGTCCTTCAAGACTTAATTTATATTAGCACAACAGAACTATTTCTAATTTTACCAGGCTAATGACAGAATTAGATACAGCCAAATAGTTCACATATGCAGCTCTCCTGAATCTGACATGCATTATCAGAACACAACAGCTATAAGGAATTCTTACCAATCTCACACAGAGATGTTTAGCAGCAATAGAGAAGTATCAGCATGAAAGCCAAGAAAAATTGTTTATTTAAGGCATCCTGGACAGACTGTATTTAAGCTGCCTATGGAATTCAGGCTAAACCCTGTGCAACTGGTTATCTTTTTTGTATTACAAAAAAAAAATAGCTCTTGTAACACTTTCATGTAACTATTCAGTATGGAGTTCTTTTGAGCACCTGTCCTTCAGAAGCCTGAGAGATCTTTAAACCTGAAGGTTTGTTTTCATGGTGTTTCCAAAGGGATTTCTTTCAGCAGAACTTATGTTCTGTCTCACAACAATGTATTTTTAGTGTGATTTGTATTTCTCTTAAGGTGTTCAGTCAAGAAAAACAACTTTTTTTTTAATATTGTCATCTTTAAGTTCAAAATGAATAAAACCCCATGTATTTTCCTTCAAACTGTGAACCTATTTAAGAAGTAGTCTAAGCATCTTTTCATATTTATTTGGGCTAAGAGTAGCCAGTTATCAGCCAGTATTCCAAAACTGTACAGTGTAGTTCCATACCACAATCCAATTCTGTATGGTTCTCATGATCTATTATACATATTTACACCTTTTCAAAAAAAACATCCAGAAGTTTCAAGACCTGTGGACATACAACTTTTGCTGGTGTTGCTGAAAAACTAACTGATTATGACCTAGTTAGCTGGCAGCTTCATGTTTATCCATACATCCTTAGTACCAAGCTACAAAAAACTGAGACACCCTGCAAGTGAATACTCTAAGCATTTATAACTGCACACCAAGTTTCAGTGTAAAATGTGAGGAATGTGATGCTGTTTTGTCTAAAGAGTTGGGGGTTCTTTTTTTATTTTTCTCCATTCTTCTCTGTTGGAGAAAATACTTATTTTAGCTTTCAAGGTATAGCACATTTGCTATGAAGTCGGATTCCAAATCAAGGACTTCAGTGGTTTTGGACACTACCATGGAAATGTGACTAGACAGGCACAAGAAATTTCTTGGGTACTTTTTTCTTTTTTATATTTTCTCTAAGCACAGCACTGGTGACAGTTTTTCTAAATTTAGGTATGTGCCTGGAACTAGTACGTTGTCTTATCAAATCAGATCTCCCTCAACATTCTCCTTGGAATCCCTGCACAAAGATTAATCCTACCTCCTCTTCCTGGAGAAGTCTTCAAAGCAGTACTCTCTGAAGACAAATAATCTACTTCTATAAAAATAGTTTAATTTATTCTAAAAATTGGCACATCAATGAAAGATTCCTCTGAAAAGATTCTATTCTTAAGAAATGTAACATCTCTAAAATATCAAAAGTTCTTAGTTCTGAAGTGTATGCCACTTACAACTGCTCCACAATGCGTGCAAAGGAGATGCAACAAGCAGGAAGCAGCAGATTTCAAGAAACACTAATAAATAGTTCCAGTGCTTCTGATATTAATAGTTTTTCCCCAGTAGCACCACAGGTAATTGCTACAAATCACTGCTGGTATTTATTATCAGCAAGCGTAACAGAACTGAACTCATGAGAAACAAGGTAAATGTACTGTCCAGTATTCTTTTTTGAAAGGAAGTTTGGCTCTGAAAAGAAAAAAATGTGTATGCCTGGATAAAAGTGCAGGCAGAGATGTCTAGTCCCAGTCAAACTGAAAGAGAGCTACAAACCACATGTAAATCACCTGAGTAACATGAAAAACAGCTATGTATCAAATGCTTGCAAATAACGTGTCAAAGTAAGCCAACAGTAAAATATTGTAATGTTTCTTCTTGCTGACTGTAAAGATTTTTTAAAGGTGCCAGATAATTCACTCTTACTCTGAAAAATATAAAAATATGAAAAATTAAATTTACTTAAGTAAATGACAAAACTCTAGACCAGTGCAATGTGAATTACAACAGTGATTCAGTTATTTTTCTAGTTAAAGGCATTAGTTCAGCACATTTTCATGGTTCTACAGTGCAATGTGATTAAGCCTTACTCGGACGATGACTTTATTTAGGACATGCAACTGTGAACACATGGCAGTGCAAATCTATGCACAACATGTGCATTTAGACATCTGAACAGTAGCTTACGAAACACATTCTGAAGGTGAACACCACCAGAGTAATATACAGCCCTGTTCTCTCCTCATATGCACTTCTTTGAAAAAACTTCCCAGCCAGCCTGATCTGAAATAAAAATATCTTCACCGCTTATGACCATCAAGGATTTTACACTACTTATTCTGTCTTCTTCGCCTGTCTTTTCTTAACACCATCACGGTGCTGTTCAGAAGAAGACCGGTTGCAGACTGAAGAGCCATTGGAAGACGCAGCACCTTCACCCCTCACTTTGGATGTTGTCTTTTGCAAGCCAAAGAACATACGGCCTAATGCAGCTTCAAAGGGAGCAAATGGAGAAGTTGCAGATCTTGTCAACATCATTGCTGCCTATGAAAACAAGGAGAAAGTTACAGTAAAAGTTTTAATGATTTCACAGCAATTGAAAACAAGCTCAAAGCTGAATGGATGCGTGGCATTTCTAACTTTCTACATGAGCATGAGGCCATGCTGCCAAAACCAGAAATATGTTCATTTTAGCTTAAATTGATCAAAGAGTGGTCTTCTGACCTACACTCTTCACACAGCTATACACAAACAATGAGCACAAAAAACTTTCTATGTACATTTACTAAAATCATCCTAAAACAGATTTAATGTCATATAACTAAGGTGATGAGCAACTTCCATGTGTAAGTTTCGTATCTTGTTCAAACTGAAAACCTGTAAAGAGTTGCCCCTTCCTTTGAAACTGAAAGAATGCAATGTGTAAGCACCTAAATATATATGCACAAGCCAGACTTTAGTTAGAATCCCAGACAGCTATAGTCATTCCATAAAGTTGAGCAATTTAGGTGAAAATTTCTTAGAATACGTAACTTGGAATCAGGATAGAAAAAACTGTTTTGTTGATACAGGTACTGGCCAAGTTTATACTGCAACAGTTTCCACGGTTTTCAGAGACATGAAAAGTTTCTAAAACAAGACAGTACTACAGGACTATGACTGTCGCTTTATTAGTTAAGCAGATGCTCAAGTTCCTGACTGTCAGTATGGCGATCAGTTTAAGAACTTATTCACTTCAGTGCAATCTGACAGCCAGCTTCTGAAGACAGCTGTAATTTCTCACTTCCAGAATAACATTCCTTTCCTTCTCCATTCCCAGCATTTCCAGTTCAACAATGCCTTTATTGGTTTATGTGGAGAATCATGAGCATCAGCTTGAAGTCTTGGCTCCCTAAAGCAACTTCTCTAGAATTAAACCTGTAATCTACTTCACAGAAAGGAGACTGGCAACTATCACTAAGTCAGTCTCTAGTCCATTCAACAGCAGCTCTGAAGCTTTTAAAATCACCAGACTTCTGCTAACACAGAGTCTACACTTTCTTAATAATCCTGAAGGCCTGCATCATCCTGGAAATGAACAAAACTGGAGGGATTAAGATACTACTTCTGTGTTGAATACCTATTTTATTATAAAAGTAGTTACAGATACTTCAAAGTGATACACTTTGTCTTCCCACCTAAACACTTAAGTTGCAAACACTTTAAGCTAGATAAGAACACAGTTGCCTTGTTTTGCAAATCCACAGATGACTGCAGAGGTACAAGGAATTAAGCAGCTTGCAAAAGGCAGAGAACAGGTCTTCTGTTCTGGTCACATACAGAAGACTAAACACAGGTTTAAGGCTTCAGTAGGAGAAGTCTTCAGAAGCACATATTTTAACTTGTCCTAGAATGTTTGAGGGCATATTTTTTTCTCCAAAATAATGAAATAAAATATTATTTGTTATTCAGTTATTTATAACATTTTTACATTCTTACCTTGGTGACGACAAGAAAGATGGTGTATAAAAACACGAGGTTGTGTCTTGCTATTGGCAAGTACTGGCTGTGTTGCAGGGTAAAAAGGACTGCTCCTATCAAAGTGACCTTTACAGGGCTGGAAATCAAACAAACAATGTTAATATCTCTGCTCTACAGTAAAAGCTGCCATGGCCTGGAGAGGAATAAATGTTCTTAATGTGCAAAAGAATTATTTCTGAATAGAACTAATGAAAACTTGTTGTTACAGTGACAAAGTACAAAACCTAGCTATAATTAAGCTAAGACTTTCACTTTGTATACTATGCTTTCTGTCCATAATATGGACAAACATCAAGTTCAGCACTACTTTACACAACCAGCAAACTCATATTTGACAAATCTGCCTCAAATCAATGCCTCTATTCAGACTCTATACATCAGCTTGCTCCCCTTCTTCCTCTCCCAATATAACTTACTGAAGAGTTAAATCACAAAGCTTGCACTACTCAGACTAGACTTAAAAATAGGTTCCTCTCCTATACTCCAGGTATGTCACTCAGAGGAGTTGCTTAAGATGTTGAAGAACAACACAGTTCAAGTCTCAGTCCACTGTGACACAGTTCTAGGGTTGTAGTCAGCTTATATTTGACTTGAGCCAGGCCTCTGTTATCAGGTTTTGCCAACATAGCTACGCTGACTTGAGACATGCAAAGATTTACATCTTCTACCTGTCTTCATTGTGGTGCTAAATCCCTTGCTAGGTATTCCCTGCAGTCAGAAAACAAGAGAACTTTGGTTAGTTATCTGAAGTTGTCTGAAGAGAGAGCACTAATACACTGGCAGAAAAATTCTGTGCATTTCTTAGTGTGCATCTACATGTGACACGTAAAGGTGACATTGCTGTTATCACATAGCATCTAGTGTAGGCACATTCTTCACTGTTTTTTCAGTAGCTTGGAGGTATACTGAATCAACGTCCTGCTTAGGAATTTCAAAAAACAACTCTGTCTATACCAGCATCTCATCCATTTACAGAATGTTTTATCTATTAACTTTGTAAAACTTAGGAATATTAAATAGAAGTAAGTTATATATTAAACAAACTTTAAAAATCCTTGTCGAGTTACTCTGAGCCAAATCCACCATGAAGAAGGAAAATATATACAAGCCCTGCCACAGTCAGTAAGCATTAGTCTCGTGTTCCACCTGTAAGTAGCATTGTTTGGGTTTACAGTGCTATTATCGACAGTGACCTCTTCCTTCTGGAAGTTTCCTTTCAAGACTGCTACATAGGTAGTGACAGAAGGAGAAGAATTCTAAATACATGGAATTTCAGAAAAATCCAACAACTTAAGCCATAAAAAGTTGAATATTGCCAAAGGAAAGGCTACAAATTTCTATACTGTTATTCTGTTACTAAGAGTGCCTGCAGAAAAGCAAGGTAACTAATAAAAAAAAAACAACCTAGTATTATTTCTAAAGACCTAAGAGTAATATGAGAAAGATCAAATTAATT
The DNA here is from genome assembly GCF_000695765.1 of Mesitornis unicolor. Taxonomy (NCBI): domain Eukaryota; kingdom Metazoa; phylum Chordata; class Aves; order Mesitornithiformes; family Mesitornithidae; genus Mesitornis; species Mesitornis unicolor. The sequence continues at coordinate 18,509 of NW_010207251.1, forward strand.
TTAAGCAATAACTATGACTTACAATAGCAGCTTGTGGCTTTCTAGACTGTCTCAATTCTCATTTTACTGAACAGACTAAATTTGGAGCCATGTAATATTCCCATTATTCGCTTCTGCAAGAGAAGCAACATTTCCTATCTCACAGTATATTTTTGCTATATTGAACAACCAACTTGCACTTTCTCAAATAACTGATATCTATGAAGGAAAAAAAGTACTTGCGAGAAAGTAAGAGTGACAACACTCAAAGGAAGCCCTTAGTGATGCTCAGAAAATGCACCAAAAATGCAGACCTCACTTGTGTAATTGGGATACCACTGTCCTTTCATTTTGGATAGAAGACCAAGTTCCTGTAAGACAAATTGAGTCAATACTGCTTTCCAGCAACTTCCTACTGACTCAATATTGCTTTTTGCCAAAAAAATTTTTGTTGACTTGTTTTCCCATTTGGTGTTCTTGTGCTATGAACCTAAAATGATTAATACATCTGCTAAAATTACCAAAGATCATCAACCAATGTTTCACAAGATACACACCAAAACACTGAGTACAAACACATCTTACTGTTTGTTTTTTTTAATCTGAACCACTAAAAGCAAGTGTCAACACAAGGAGTTAGCAAAACAACAGCTAACATGTTGCAGTCTTCTTAAAAAAACTTACTAGGACATCTTCAGTAGTTCATTGGTTTCAGGTTTCCACAATCCTCTCACCAGCTGCTCAAAGTTGGAAATTAGGCCACCACCAGCTCCTGAAATCAGAGATTTACTATAAGCCTCCATTGACTGCTACAACTACTGTGCAACCTATTACTGCTCCCAGCAAAACTCGTTACACCAGGTGCCAAATGTGGCATCCAAAGCTCAGACTTAGAAGGGACTAATCCAGTCTTTTATATGTGCATGACTTGAGTGACCGACATGAAACCTCAGAGGTTTAGCTACTTAGCAAGAACATCAGGTGTATCTTTACATGATAGCATCTCAACTGATACACTCATCACTACAGAGAAACTCCTGAATTGCCAAAGCAAATCTCCAGGGAGGCTTATACTATTCTATTCTGCATGTCATCATGTAAGTACAGAGAACATCTCTATAAACTGTGAGGACACACTGCAAGAAAAGTGAGTATGTATTTTTACATTAAAAGAATACAAGACATAAGGAGGTGTTAGACACTCTGACCAATGAGACAATCTGTATTATAACCTGGGAAAAAGATTAAGTTAGATGATCCCAGACCAGAACAGAATCAAGCAAATAGAAACAAGAGCTGCACTGCTACTTCCTGAAGTGGTTCTATGTTGTGACTACAAAAACAGCTGCTAGGAAGGTAGCTTCCAGAGTCATGCTCCAAACAGCAGGCAGGCAAGAAGTTTCATCCCTGTGTTTATAATCAGCTAATGGTTACAAATCAGAAAGCTAATAAAACAAGTTCTGTTCTTCAGCCACGCACAAGGAAAACAGCTCTGAGGAAATACACTGTTGGAAAGTTTAGTAATAGCACTAAAGCTACATGGGAGATCCATTTATTTATTGCCATCAACTGCCCATCCTACAGGTCCTCACAAGACCTTCTGAAGGGATAAGATGAACTTCCCTCAGTCATTCAATGTCACCCTTAATCCAGGCAGAAAAACAGCTGCACAGGATTTTCCCTTGAGGAGATAACAGACTATATTAGGACTATCATATTCAGTACAGCAAGGAATGGTGCTACAGCTACACTGAAGGGCTAGCCATTTAAACAGCACTCCAAAACATCACAATCCATCAGAACAAAACGTTATGCATGCTACCTCTGGCCCAGCCCACAGCTACCATGACAAGCCAGGCATCTTTGAAGTGTCCGTGTGCATGTGCAACCCCAGCTGTTATCTTCCAAGTCCGAGTCACTTCTTTCATTCCTGCAACCAGAAGGCGAAGAGGCAGAAAGGCAAAGCACCGGCAGAATAGGTCTTGTGGGCAGTAAAACACAAGATACCTGAAAATCATGAAAAAACCCATTAGCAGCATTCAAGAGTTTTTGCTGAAAAATTCACTTTCTAATAACCTTTGAAGATATTTTCGGAATATGGCTAGCAATGCATGATATACTTTTGGTTAAATCACTGTCTTGTGTGGCAGACATATTGGAACAAATCTGAAATGCTTCTGAACATTCCTGACCTCTTGCATGAAAATGATAAAAGAGTATTTGAAATTCTACTTACTGCCTCATTGTTCCAGAAAAGAATCCACTAATGTACATGAGGACAGATTTCACCAACTGTTCTATACCGTACATGTCACATTTTTACAATTCAAATTATTAAATTAGTGCCTGACTGACTTTGTGTGATTTGTTTTTTTGGGGGGTTATTTTTTTGTTCAGTTGGGCTTTTGGGGGGCTTTGGAGTTTTTTATAGGATTATAACAGGGTGGTAAACTACATGCTGACAGCATGCTTTCATACTGATAGGTACACGGAATCATATTAACTTCAGCAAGAATGCCTCCACTAGTTAGTGTTATGCCAGATGAAATGCACAGCTATTTTCAAACATTTCATATCTTAGTAGCCACCAATTCTAGCTTTTCCAGCTTGCCAATTGCTAGCACATTTCTTTTTTGAAAGCACAGTACTCAAAATTTAATAGCATCTTTTATCAACTTGCTTTTAAAACAAAGTAAAGATGCCTACCAATGAAATCCTAAAATGACAGCAAATTTTAGAAGATTAGATTATGTGGTGTTTTATTGTAACTCTTCAGTCATAAACAAAATTCAGTTCTTACAGACAATCAAGGTCTCAAAAAAAAAATCAATATTAAGTAGATTATTTCAGCAGAAGAATACAAGATTAACAATCAAGTACAGGCAGACAAAGCCTTTAAAGATGGGAAATATACTTTTTAACTTAAAAAAAAAAAGTAGTAAATTAAAAAAGAAGATACTAGCCTGTTGGTTTAGGCTTCTGAGCTCAATCCTGTCTACCAAGAATTTCTAAGGCAGGATCCTTCTCCTGCTTGCTCAGGCTGCAATGCAGAGATGCACCTCTCGTGTCTAGTTTACTTTGTTAGAACTACTAGCAGACACCACAACTAGGAAGAGTCATTCTTCCTGGTCAGAGATCAGAAATCAGGTCAGCACTCCATGTTTGGGATTTGGGGCTGTTCTGTTTTGTTGGTTTTTTTATAAAAAATGCTTATCTTTACAGCAGACTGCCAGGAAGCACCCTCTCCACAAAGGCAAAGTTTAGCTGAAGTTCTATCCTAGCTATATATTTTCTTTTTCTGCAACAGATGTAGCATGTTGCCACTGCAAACTTCTAAAGCTTCTTCTCTTGAAGACCTCCCAGAGGCAATAGCCTATTTCTCACAGAAAGTTACTGGAATTTACATTAAGAGCTAACTACTGCTCTGGTGTTCAGTTTTAACTTTACTTCTGAACTACTCACATTCTTCCTCTTTCTCCTATTGTAAAGTCAATTGCCCTTGTAAGTAACCACGCTTCAGTTGATACGAAGTCGAAGACATATAGAGCATGTATTTTAATGGCCACTGCAAGTAGCCATTTAAGCCACGGTATGCAACAGGCAACACTAACCAAAACTGATTTACAATTGCAAAATGTGGGTTTAGGACCCTGAGGCGCAGGTGAGTGGACGAAACCTGGCACAGCAGCCCCAGCGCAGCATTTTTGCCTGCGGTATCTGCTAGCAATACATGCCAACAGTAGGTGTCGTTGTCCTACAGACTATTTGGAAGCTCTTTTCAAGCCTGGCACAACCCCTTTCCCCTTTCCTTTTCCAGCTTTATGTATGGCTTGGGGAATTCAGTTTCATATGATTTTGGACCAAGAATTAAAGTCATTATGCTTATGAGGAGAGAACGATGTAAAACTATGTAAAAGCCTAAAAGGATTAATAACATTCATAGCTCCTCATTAAAACCTCATTTTATTTTTGCACAGCAAATCACATCTGACCACGTTCATTTCAACAGAAATCATGTTCTGTTCGCATGTAGTCCTAACTCGTGCCATTCGTTAAAACAAGCGGTCATGCTGCCTGCATCAGACTAATAAGAACTATAGGCAGATTCTATAAGCTTCGTTAATATGACAGTATTTATTGCACATTATTCATTTCACCCATTTGTCTAAACAAAATCTGTCATCTTCCATTGCAACAGGAAGACCACAAGACTAATACACAGATATACACAGACAGATGGAAACACTTTCATTTTAACAAAGTTGCAATTATAAAACCTAAGGGGCCACAAGGAATTGATACTAAAGGATTTAAAGCAAATAACACTCTCCTAAGATAGGAATTGAGATTTTTAAATTCAAAACCCCACCACTGCTCACCAAGTATGTTAAGTTTGAGGGTTTCTTCAAAGATCACTTTCTGGAACAACTCCACCGGAAGGCCACATTTATATGAAAATAATTCCAGTGCTTTTTTAGAATTCCAGAACAGGCCAAATTGCTGCCTCATTCCCATACCTGACCTCCCATTCAACTCCCAGTCTTCCACTACAACATCTATCCATTTGGAAAAGGGCCAAATATAGAAAAATACTATGTCAGGAAGCAGAAACCAGAGGAGAGGAAAGAGGACCTGTGTCTTGCATCCCCAATTACATAAAATTTCAAGTTTTTTACATCAGCCAGGTTCTGGACTTCAAGAGCTCAGTACAACAGCCTGTAAGAGCTGCTCTCTTAAGTGCATTTTATTCCTATAGAACAGGATCGTAACAGCTATTTTGCTGCAGTGACTTTCTGGCTGAAGAGATAGTGTACAAATCTATAACATTTTTAAGTTAAGCTTCCAATTTACATGTAAGTTTGATGGTATAATCTCATTTTACAAAGCATAGCCTCCTCAGAACCTTCACCTAACTCAACTGTGGTTGCTTACCAGACTGAAGATGCCAGCAGGATGTTTGTGTCCTTTGCCAGAAAGGCTACTGGAGGCTCTGCAAGCATCAGTGAAGACAAAACTGACCCACCAAAGCAACAGAGCATAGCACTAAACCAGCAGGCAACTGGGCTTCGGACTGACACTTCCACAGCTCCTGAAACAAAGATAAAAGATGCATAAATAGAAATAAACATTTGACAATAGCATCATATTTCAAAAGTCAGTATTTTTCAAATCATTCAGTCCAACATTGTTCCTTTAGGTAATGAAAAATCCTGCAGAAATCTATAGGCTTTCATAGGAAAAGTCTTCAGAAATACAACTTCAGAGTACACTGGCTTAAGCATATGCTATCTAAATAACATTGTGTTCTCTGAACATCTTTTGTGGGTTGGTTTATTATAACTATCTGGCAACCAAGAAGAAAACACTTTCAGAGCATGGCTGAGAGGTCTCATTGTTAATCTGGCAGATACACAACTGCTTTCAAATTTGTATTAAAAATACACTAGTAGCTTTGCTGACCTAGACAGGATCTGTATTGGTAACTTTTGGGGGGTATTCTACAAATTCCATTTCTACTTTCAAGTGTTTATGAATTTAAGGTCACTGTTTTCCTTTTTCCTGGTAATGCCCTACTGACTGCGTTTGTTGACCGATATGAAAGCAGTGTCCAAAACAATTATTAAATAGTTTCACCTGCAATACTGAACAAAGAAAAAAGGTTACCTGAGGACATAACAACAAATGTAAGCTTCTCTTGTTATTAAAATGTTCACAGTTTAGTTTATTTTGTTCTCTTTAAAATTAATTATCCTTTTTAAATTGCAATTGAACTATGCCAAAAGAGTATTCAATACTAGAAGATTATGTTGGAGGTAATGGGAAGCCTTAACCAGTTTCAGGGGCAAACGGCATTTTACTAAAGCCAGAAATATCCTCAGGTAGTTTTTTTGACTATTTCCTTACACTTCAAAAGCCCAATATTGCCAAAGCTTCCCCTTCACACAAGTGCAGAGCTCCATTGGCCTGAGCTAGTTTTATTTTCCACAGTCCAAAGGCTGAAGTTCACAAAAGCAGAAATTAAATCTAGTGTCTGCCCCAAAATGGAATTTGACGTAAGTTCTCAATTCAGAGAAGGTTTTGGTCTTTCAAGAATTTCTGTTGGGAAAAAAAGCTTCTTACCCAAGATGAGAAGCTCAAATATATAAAAGAGAACACAGCACTCTCAATACAATTCACTTCATACAAGAGTATTAACAAGATTGTTCCAGTTTTAGTGCTGGCACAGTATCACATATTGCAGCACTATTTAAATTCCTATGTAACAGCCAATTTATAAAAATTAATACTCCTAAGTATTGCAGAATATCTGTATATAAAATAACATCACATTTTTTAAAACTATTTAATAGTTTTTAAACTATTTCCCATACAGTAGTACCTGGTGCTCCAGGTCGGTTATGCTCAGCTTTGCTGTTGCGTATTACCACTTCTCCAAAGTATTATTTCAAAGTATAAATTGATTATGTTTGTGTGTGTAAAATTAATAGGAGAAAATTCTAAAGCCTGCTGGTTACTTAGCAGCAAAAGTAAAAATACAAAATGGGCCATTACATCCAGATCCCACGTAACTGAATGTGGACCTATTTTGACCATATTTGAAAAAGGGTAAGACACTCACAGAATATTAATGGTTTGTGCTTACTACATTATATTTCACCAATTAAAAAGAAATAAATCTAAAAATGCTGACAGACATTGCATTCAGCAAAAAATGCAGAATTATATTAAGTAGACACTCGCTGGTCCAAAAGAACTATAGGAGAGTCCATAGCCAAGACTGTCAATCCCCAAACCAGGTTTATAAAGAAACAGCCTTACCCTTCAGATATCTGCTGTCAGGCAAGTCTGCACCAACCTCTCCCTAACATCTCACTGGATCAGAATATCGAAATACCTCCTCCCTCTCCACAGACGGCAGCATGACTGAAAGCTAGCTAACAAACTCAGCTGCTTCTTCACTTCACCAAGCATTCGGTCAGGTTACCAACATAACAAACAGAAACCCTTCCAGCTGCTGTGCCTTTGAATTTAACTCATTGTATTTGATTTTTCCTGCAGACTGACACTGACTGCAATTAATGAAACACAGCTAGTAACAACTAGGAACACAGCTAGGAAAAAAATGGAATATTCTTATGTATGAAGTTTGAAAAGGTTTAAACTGATTTCAGTTGTATATTTGACATTGTTTCTAGTTAAACTTCTCTTCTATATACTTTGTGAAAATATTTTCACAATTTTTCACTTCCTATATTAAACTTCTAAAAATAAAATTCAATGAAGTGTTGGAGTTTTTTAAAAATTGGCTATCTGTTCTCTTTTTTAATCCATCCCCCTGCTTTTCAGCAATCACCACTTCCCCCACAACTAGCAATAAGTGGTTTGCAGTTTTGAGGACACATAGGAATTATTAGTTGTCATCACTGTTGTTATTATCATCATATTGCCCTCTACAAGCAAGTTCCACCACAAAGCATGTAAATTTCTTCATTAAGCTATTATATGTAAAAGAACAAGAGACCTGAAACTCTACTGGACTTCAAGATTTTTCTGTTTGTTAACATTAGAATTTTATTGGCTCAAATACCAGCATTTAACAATTCACGCCTGCTTTCTTACAAGAAATACACCCAACACAGAAGGCAAGGAGGCAAAAAAATGCTGATACTAATTTAAAGTTTACCTTAACATTGCTACCTAAATTACGACTAGGATGTAACCTTTCAGAAAACAAACTCAATTTTAAGTGGGTCAGATGTTTTTAAACAAGTGGTCATTGATATTTGTCCTCTGATGCATTCTGCAAAACTAATGAGGCATCATACAACCATGCAAAATATGAGCTGCCAAAAGGCCACTAGTCCTGCAAATGGTGTACATTAGAAAGCAAAGATAAGGTTTCAAAATGCAAAGACTTCTGTTGAATACAGTTTTAAATGTTTTTTCTAGACAACAATAATAAAAAATACCTTGCCAGCAAACTATTTCCATCAGTGAGATAAAATCTGCTTTAACCTTTCCAACATGTTCCAAATAGGCAATCAGGAATCACACACACATCTAAAGAGCAAATCAGAATGACTTGTACAAGTTCTTCTAGCACTCCTATTCAATAATAAGATCAATTAAGCCAAAGGATGTATAGAGTCAGATTTAATTTAGAAAAACTATGCAAAAAAAATACAGTTCTCATTGAATCACCATAATCACATAATAGAAAACTTTCAATAATAAAACCAGCACTTTCCTTCCAAATATGACATCCTCAGCACCTTTTGCTGTTCCTCTATCCCAAATAAAGAAAACTGCCACTTCTACAACTGACTGAACTTACAAATGAGCAAGTCCTAATCAATCTCAAATGTACTAACCAAGAACTCTCAGTTTAAAACATGTGGAAAGCAACATGTTGGTTGTCACGGCTGTAGTTTGCCAGCACTCACAAGTGACCAAGAAAATCTAGCTAGAAGGACTGCAAAAGTCCCAAGATACAAATACTCACACTGAATCTGATTTTAAGCAGAGTGGGGGGGTTGGTATTTTAATAAGACAGTAATCTGGGATAAAACAAATTTAGCTCTGACTTGACCACATACTTCTCCTATCACCAGCCATATAAGGTTACCCAGTTATTCCCCTCTGAAATATAGCTACTGTTTTAAGTTTACAAGAAGAACATAGCATAATGCCTGGAGAATATTAATCAATGATAATATATCCATCCTAATTATTTCATAATGACTGCTATTTCAGTTATTATTTAATACTCAGTAAAAACTGCTTGCAAGTGAGCAACAGATCAGCATGCAGTCACCTAAATTACAGTTATTAATTCAAAGTAGTAGGTGATACTCAAGAGTTCTGAACTTTCCAGCTATTAAACCAAGAAGAAAAAAAAAATCAGCATGGATCTCACCAGACTTCTGACAACACCAGAAGTGCAGTCTCACTAAAACCATGCTGATGCTAGCAAAGCAGAGAGATTCTTCTCATCCTGGTCTTTAAATGGGTCCATTCCAGAGGAAAGTTTAAAGGTAGTGCATGCTAACGTCAAATATTTCAGACACAAAGTCCCTTTTTGAATGGAACAGTTATATTACAGTGCCATAAGTCAGTGCCCAGAAACAATTTTAGCAGTAGTAACAAAATCTGGTGAGGCTGCTAGCATCCCTAAGCATTTCAGATCAGTCTTCACAGTCTGCTAAGTGCGCTTACTC
>NW_010207251.1:27736-28954 GCF_000695765.1 Mesitornis unicolor
GGAAGTAAAAACTCACCTTGACACATTTAGGAAGGAACCAAAGAACAAGCTCTCACTAAACAAACAGTGCAGAGCCTTACAAATCTGAAGCAAGCAGAAGCTCCCAAATTTGCACTGTAATCCTGAAAACCAGCTTATTTTGCTACACAGTTTTAAGCTGGGATGCACAGTTACTGTAACTGTCCAAAGCCACGCCACACGTAGTTACTCCAAACATTAAAACAAGGCTAGTCTCTAAACTTGTGACAAATTAAAAATAGGCTTGGGGTTAATAACCACAAAACAGTTCCTAGAAAAGAGCATGTAGAGATTGAAGTGTCATTATGTGCACTCATACAAAACTCAGAATCCTGTTACTGTGAGTGAAAAGCTTTCCTAATTTAATTGGGCGATCTATGGGTACAACGTGAAAAGTCACTAGCACATAACCTGCCCATTATTCCCAAACTATGTTTCCTAGAAGACAAAAGTGCCTGAAGAGCTTCCTGCATATCTAGGTCATGTGAAGGATATAAACCCATGAGTTGAGCAGCTCTCCTCTCCCATTTCAGACATAATACCTGACAGCAAGTTACTGGCCTGTGATATGCATTCCTTCTCTGCATGCATAAACCTAACTTCAGGGGGTTCAGCCCTTTTATTAAACTGCAAAAATTGCTTTCAACAAAACTCGTGGCTGATTTCATCAGTGCTTCTAGTTCTGAGAAAGCAAAAGTTCAGCTGGGTGTTTCCTATGTGGTTTCTGCAGCCAATTAGACATTATTTACTGACAGACAGACTAATGAAGACTGCAGACGATCTGATTTGCAGCTTGCAGACTAATAGAGAACATCTGAAGTGCGATGCTGGAACAGCCCCTGGCAGGGCTGAGGCGGTGACAGGGAGTCTGCTGCCAGCTGAGCCCCTCAGCAGCACCGGTGAGGAATAAAAGCTGAAACTTCGGCTGACGGGGCTCTCGCTTCAGAGGCCATGATAAGCGCTTGCAAACCTCTTGCTACACCACAAGAAACACAACTCACCTGAGATTTTGTGGGGAGTACGCACGGGAACTGAGGTTCAGCTACTCGCAGTCATTAAAAAATAAAATCCACGAGTTGTGAAAAAACAAACGAACAAGAAACCACCAACACTCTTATCATTTTGCAGGCTGGACGGGCCTCGAGGCAACAGACACCGGAGATGCTCGACCACCACACTCCGGGCGAGACACCCGTAGCT
>NW_010207252.1:0-16395 GCF_000695765.1 Mesitornis unicolor
GCGGCACAGCGGAGTCTTCGCCCTCACCCTCGGCCTCATCCTGGTCACCAGCGGCCTCTTCTTCGCCTTCGAGTGAGTCCGTGCTCCCGGGACGGGGGCTCCGGGCACCGCCCTGGGGGCTGCGGGGCTCCGCGGTGTCTCCCCCTCCTTCTCTGCTGGGGTCCCTCTGGTGCTGGGGTCTGGGCGCCCCCACCTCGGGGTCAGGCTCCTTTCCCTGCTGGGGTGAAGCCGTGAGCATCTCTTGTTCCCCTCCTTTAAGCCCCCCTTTTTGGGGGAGCCGTGGGTTAGCTGTTTAGAGGGAGGTGGGTTGGGGAGTACCTCTCTCAGCCCTATGGGACCCCCAATTTCCCCATTGTCCCCTCCCCAGCCATTCCCTCTCTGTGCAGCCCCCAGACCCACTTTGCGGGCAGCCACTGTGCTCCCTTTGCTTGTACCTAGGGGCAGGAAGGGTGGGTATGGCTGGCCCCGGACTTTGTTTGCTCAGTAAAACCCTGGGAAGGGGTTTAACATCCTCCGTAGGTGCACCCCAGGTCTCTAAATACCCCCCCAGTCTCCCCTCCTGCTACTGAGGAGGGTACTGCTCCAGGATGGCAGCCAGGAAAACCCCAAGACTTGGGGGGGCTTTGTCCCCAGAGGCAGAAGAACAGTGTTTGCTAAATGGTGAAACCCTTTGGGGTCCCACCTTGAGGGTCTGCGCTGGAGCTCTGCCCCCATTCTGCAGCAGTGCCCGGGGAAGAGGGAGCTGCATCTCCCCCAGTCCCCTTTTTTCCTTCGGGAAGCTCCCTGCTCTTGCACCCCAAAAGAGAGGAGAGCCAGAAGCACCCCGTTACATCCCACACTGCCCAGAAGGGCACCTTGGCTTATTGACACCTCAGAGAGCTTCTGTTATCCTGCCCCTGCGTTTCGGGAGGGAAGGGAGCTTGTTTTCCTGCACTGTACGAAGCGGGGGGGTCGTGCCTGCCTTCGGATCACTGTTATCTCTGCGAGTCTTATCCTAAAGCTGCCCGAGCCTGCAGGCGGGGAGATGAAGGTATTTGATGGGATTAGAGGTTCTGAGAAGTCAGATGAGCTGAAAGGGGCAGGCAGCCGTGGGAGGCAGTAATGGTATCCCAAAAACTCCTTTCTTAGCATCGTTTGTGCCTCTTTGACAGCTTTCTCTGCCGTATCTGAAACTAATGGGCAGCGCTAGCACAGTAACTGCTTGTGTGGGGCCAAGCAGAGGACATCTGCTCTCCCTCCCTTCTTGCCTAGTCACTGCTTCTCAGTTAAAGATGCCCTGGGGCTTTCCAAGTTGTTATTTTAGCAGTGTGCTTCTGTTGCATGGGTTACGGGTTGCTTGATGTGCAGCAAATACGTCTCGCCTGTGTCTACAGTTCACATTTTTTAATGTGATTTCTTGTTGCCTGACAGCAGAAAGCGGGATCCAGAGATTCTCCCAGAAAAAAGAGGTGGCAACAAAGCCCGCATCTCTCATTTCAGAGCCCTTTCTGTCCCTCTGGGAGGTGACCGAGGGGCTCGGCAGCAGCGCCGGGCTCGGGCCGAAGAGGTTTTGTTGCTTGGTGGCTGCTTTGTTCTGGACAGCTGAGCTCGGGAGTTGAAACAAAAGTTGCTTAATCCTCTCAAACTGCCTCGCAGCGATACTGAGACTTAGTGCTGCCCGCAGCCGGCGGGGCTCAAGCAGCTTGCCTGGCCGTGCTGGGCTCTGGGTATTTATCAGTGCTTATAATAGCAAATCCCTCTGCAGAGCGAGGGATGGGAGGGGACCCCAGCACTGCACTGTGGTCCTCAGCTTCCTTCACCTGCCGTGCTGCGAGGAACGGAGCTGCCCGGTCGTGGAGAATGATCCCACTGGTCCCCATCTGTGGAAAAGCAGCCCCAGGTCGTAGCACAGCGAGCCCAGACGCGGGCATCGTCTGCCTCGGGTGCCTGGTGGCTCGTCACAGCCGTGTCAGTGCTGGAAGGCGTCCCTGGCCAAGCATCTGGCACGGTGTGAAGGGTACCCGAGTCATCCAGGCAGCAAAGCTGTGTTGAATCGAAGCCAGGTTCCCTCTCGGCTGCACGTGTTGGACCAAACGGGACTGTGTTCGTGCTGATGTTGATCCCTGCTTAGCTCAGGGTGTTTCTCCGTGTGTTCCTGGTGCTGCTGTTGGAGGTGACCGAGCTTTGGGACAGCTGACAGGTTTTGGAGACGTGATTCTGGGACTTTGGAAGGGCAAAGAGTTTGTGTAGTTTTGTGTGCCAAACTCCCTCTGTCTTCCCAGTGCTACTCCAGTGTTTTCTGGGCTGGCTCTTGCTGTTCCTGAGATCTCTGCAAAGCAGAAGCTCTTCAGCCCAGCACCCTGTGATGACTCGGTGTGTAACACCACAGCTGATAGCCAGACGTGTAGCGACAGTTGGGAACAATGCCATTTTCTTTTCTCTTTTCACAGCTGCCCCTTCCTTGCCAGACACCTGACCCTGGCCATCCCCATCATCGCAGCCGTCCTCTTCTTCTTCGTCATCAGCTGCCTGCTCCAGACAAGCTTCAGAGACCCCGGGATCCTGCCCAGAGCCACCCCCAGCGAGGCCGCAGACCTGGAAAGGCGGATTGGTGAGACTTGTATTCCCTCTTCTGTCCGGTGCATGCCCGTGTGTGTGTACCGTACACCTTTTGGGCTCAGTCTCTGGAGAAAAGGCCAGAGTATCACATTGTGAGGCTTGAAATGTCTTGTGAGTCCCGGTAAGAGAGGTGTGACGGGCTCCTCTAGCACAGCAGGCAGCGGGTCAGAGACAGGACCTGCAGAGAAGTGGAGGTTTTTTTCCTTTGGTCCCATTGCTCTCCCAGTCCCTGGCTGGAGCTGTTCCTGTTCCTGCCCCTGAGTGGGCAGCAGCCCCGTGCAGAGCTCAGGGGTGGGAGAACTTGGGGCATCAATGTCCTAAACACAAATATCTCCAGGGACTGTGTACCAGTGGCTGGGGGAGCACAAAGTCCCCATTCAGAGTCCCACTGCCAGGTTCTTGTGCCTGGGCTGCTCCGTAATGGTGCTTTTGTTACTTTAAACGTTGTCCAAATTTGGAGGAGCCTGACCCTATACAATCCTCTGCAAAATACAGGTGATGAGGACTTGGGGTCATTAATCTAGGATTGAGTGCTTTTTAAGGTTGTGGTTTGCCGTTGAGCGTGCTGTGCCGCAAGGTTTTCCGTGCTGTGATGGTTCCTAACGGAATGCTAATGTCTGTCCCCGTCTGAAACTGCCGTGTCACGCTGCTGTGGTGGTGGCCAAGAAGGTGTCTGCATCCAGGAGCTGTGGACCTTGTTGATGTGACCCTTGGTAACAAACGCTTTGGCACAGCTAATGTGAGACAGCTTGAATCTGCCCCGCTGCAGACAGTTGCAAGGCAGTAAATCTACATCTGATTAAAAAAATGCTTTTAAAATATCCTCCGAGCGGTTATCCGTGTTTCTATTTATAAGTGCCTAAAGCAGTAATCTGGCTGCAGATGCTGCCTGATGTGCCAGCTGTTGCTGTTAATATAATCCACTTATTATCCTCTTAAGATGTTCATGGTTACATCTCCATCTTCAAAGGCTTCCTCGCAGTTGAAAGGTGCTCTGCTAAGAGTGACTGAAATACAGGAATAACCCCCAAGCTGCGAACGTGACAGGGAGGATTTCCAGCTCATGCTTTTGCTGAGCAGAGAAACAGTCCCCGATGAGTAACGAAGTGCCAGCGCACACAGATGTAACTTGCATTGCCCCTAAAACCCCTCGATTTCAGCCTTGGAGAGGAGGAATCCTCTTGTGCTACTGATAGGCAGGTCAGATTTCAATGAAATCTGCCTGGAGCACTCGAGACCTCCTCGGCGTGGCAGAAATGAGTCCCTGGAGCCCGTTGGCGCCGCTGGCTCCAGCTGCGGGCTGGCGCTGAGTGCTGGCAGCAGGGGCTGCTGCTGCTGGGGTTACCCTGCGACCGCCTCCCGATTTCTGTAGCTTGGATGCGAACAGAGGAGGAGGAACCCGGCGTGTGTTGACAGATGACGTTGCCTCCTCGTGTTCTGATCCGTTAGATGTGCAGAGATGAATCGGTGTTACTGGGCACGTGGACGCCGCTGCTTTTATGCTCACTATTGATAAATTGCTTCGTGTTCTCAAAGAGTTGGGCAGATACTGTTTCCTCTTGGCATCCCTGCAGCGTTGCCATTGAGCAGATGAGGGAAGGACATAAATAATGCTGTGAGGAGCTGACTGGAGTTCCTGGCTGCCACCCTGCAACAAATCCTGCAGGCTGAGCCACCTCTGCTTTTGCTTAAAACCAGGAGAGCACCTGCCAGTCTCTTCCCCTGCCAGACCCTTCACCTGCCAGGGAGCAGCTCGGGGTGATCCGGGGGCTTGGGTTTCACCAGCAATTTGTCTGTCCCTCCTCGCCCTTGCAGACAGCATGGGCACCTCCACCTACCGCCCGCCGGCCCGCACGATGGAAGTGGTCATCAACAAGTACGTGGTGAAACTCAAGTACTGCTACACCTGCAAGATGTTCCGTCCTCCGCGCACCTCTCACTGCAGCGTCTGCGACAACTGTGTGGGTAAGCCCGGGAAGTGGGAAGGTGCTGGTATCTCTTGTGTTTGTGTGTGTCATGGGTTGGTTTATGTTCCTGGACAGATTGCTTTTGCTTCTCCTAAAGGATTATCAAGCGAGATATGGAGTGGTCTTTCCTCTTCCCATTTGAAATGAAAGCAAAACCAGTGCAGCGGCTCAGGGGCATCACATCCAAGACCCCATGTCTCTGCTTTCCCTTTTTCTGGGAGCACTGTGCCATGAATTGAAGTTAAGGCCCCCACCAAACACAAGTTGTCTGTGATCTTGCTGTATTGGCACCACCGCAGATGCTGGTTGAGCTCTTCATGTCCTCTTTCCATGCCATGAGACTGCGGTGGGGGCAGCAGGGAATGAACAGAGACCTGAAGCAAAGTCTCTGATGGCTCCAGGGAGGTTCCCAGCACAGCCCGGCTGCACCGGAGCAACTTGAACTGGCAGCAGGGTGGTGTGTGATTTAGGGGCATGCCTGGAGGGTTTACTCCTCGTGCAGCTGCTCCCCATCATGCACCACGTGGATGCGGAGGCTGAGCAGCCCCAGGACCCCAGGACTCTGGTTCAGAGAAGAAGTTTGGGAGTTGCCAAGCATTACGTGTCTGGGGACAGCTGCGGGTGGCTGTGACTCCTTACACTGGGGCAGTGTTTGGAGAGGAGCTGTCTGGGGCTGCAGGCATTCGTCTGCTTTGTGTGTGGTGGGTTTTGTTGGCACTGGTGTCCCCCACAGTCCTGTTAGTGCAGCCCTGTCATTAGGAGGCAGGCAGGAGTGTTTCCAGATAAATAGCACCCACTTTGGGTTCCCAGGCAGTTGCTGTGGATTTAGAGGCATTTCTTTATCACTTTGAAAATAATCTTCCCCAAAAGGGAGCAGCGACGCTGCGTGCACCCACCCAGTGCTGCTGGAAAAATGCCACGCTTGCCCTCTTTCTTTCAGTTTTAGTAGCGGTAGACGTTGCTGGTCACAAGGTTTGTATTTATGCAGGGTTTGGTGAGAGAAATGGCTTGGCCTTTGGTGATAAAACGGGCATGCGAGGAGGTAGCGGTGCTCTGTTGAAGCTCAGTAACGTGCTGCTGCAGAGAGGTTCTGGTCTCGGGGTGATGAGTGGGAGCTCCGTTTGTAGCCCCTGTTTTTTGGGGGCTCAGCATTCCTGGCTCTGTTACAGGGTGCGAGGCACCAGGAGTCCTCACCGTGTCCCTTTGTTTCAGAGAGGTTCGACCACCACTGCCCCTGGGTGGGCAACTGCGTGGGGAAGCGCAACTATCGCTACTTCTATGCCTTCATCCTCTCCCTCTCCTTCCTGACAGCCTTCATCTTCGCCTGCGTCGTTACCCACCTCACCCTGCGTAAGTACCATGGGTGCTGACCACAGTGTGTGCCACTCCGGGCTGTGAACAACCTGAGGCAGCACTGATTCGCTGTTCCTGTTGGACAGAGGGGTGGGAAGGGTCTGGCTGGTTTACATCGGGGTTTTTTGGTGCAGGTGGCCTGAATAAACGGGGTCTCAGACTGCAGGGAACCACAGATCCACCCTGCGCCTCACTGCAGAGAGACATTGAGAGCTGAGGGCTGGGTTATCCCCCCTGGAGCAAATAAACTGGGGGGTGCATCTGCCTTAACCTGCGGGGAAGGTGCCAGGCGCCGATCTGGAGCTGTGTCTGTGCACTGACATTCTGCAAGGTTACAGACTGCAGATGTTTCCTGGGCAGATCCATATGGTCCCCAGCGGGGTGGTGACTGCTCAGCAGTGCAGCGTTGGCTGGAGGTGCGAGGCTGCCTGACGAGATGTTGTTCCTTGTCCCGTTTTGCTTTGCAGGCTCTCAGAGAGACGGATTCCTCGCCACTCTGAAGACGACGCCTGCCAGATATCCTTGTGATGCCGTCAGCGGCTCGGGCTGTGAAGCGCTGGTGCAACGACACCAGCCATGCAGCAGAGAGGTGCAATGAGCAGTTCCTAGGGTCGCCCTGGTGTACTCCCCACACCTTAATTTAGTCCCCTAGCTACCTGGTTGGGACAGTCAGACATGGCTTCATCTGTAGACTGAGAATGTCACCGAATTGGGAAGGCCCCTCCAACCAGGGACTAAAGGTGGTGACAAACTTGTTTCCTGAGTTTACATGGAAAGGGACACAGCTGGAGCAGGTTGTGCCTTGGTGGATGCCTGCAGGGTGGCACGGGGAATGGGAAGCTTACAGGGATGTTTCCATGGCCCAGTGTGTGTGGTGGCAACACGCACCTCCCAGAACGGTCCTTTGCCTCTCCTTGCAGGGTGATTTTATTCTCCGAGACTTCCTTGACTCTTGTTTCACTGTGCTGGAGCTGGTGATCTGTTTTTTCTCAGTCTGGTCTATTTTGGGCCTCTCAGGTTTTCACACTTACTTGGTCGCCTCCAACCTGACAACGAACGAAGACGTAAGTACCCAGATGCTTGTCCTTCTGCAAGGACCGGGTCAGCCCTGGTCCTTCCTAAGCAGAGGTGAGGATTTTTGGGGGTCCTTGGCTGCCTGTTTCAGTGCAGTACCTCGGTAGGGTGTGCTGCCTGAATCCCCTGTGAGGATGCACTGCAAACAGCCCATGCCTGAGGCATTTGGGCTGTAGTTTCAGGTGGTTGAGTGGGGGGAAAGCAGCAGGCAGCAGCAAGGGACTGTGCAACACCTCTTGCTTGGTGGTGTCGGGCTCTGGGGGTCATGTGCTGAAGTGTTCATCAGATCACATCTGTGTTTTTTCCAGTCTCTATGTGACCTTGCTTAAAATTAGCAGTTCTGTGATTTAAAAAAAGGAAGGCTGCCCCTAGAGATTTATTTGGGTGTTAGCGTGGGACATGGGTGATCTTAATTCAGCATCCCGCATAGCCACGGGTTTCCTCCGAAACCCTGGGCAAGTCCCTTTGTCTCTGTCGGTTCCTCATGTCTAACAGGCAGATAATGTTCAGACATCACCTGATGAGATTCATCTCAGAGTTGGGTGCACACAGGCTCTGGGAGCCAAGTGAGCACCCTGAGGAGGGCAGATTGTACGGAAAAGCAGGATCTGTCTGATCCTCGGGATCAAAATGCACCCTTCTGGCCAGAATTACCTGTAATCCTTGCTGGGAGCTTCCAGCACAGTTTGCATCCTTTTTGGTTTTTAATTTTTTTTCCCTCCCCTTTCCTCTGCACCTTTCTGCTGTGTCCAGAGCTGCTGGCAGGACTGCACAGTGAAATTAATGGAGGTCGTACCCCAATACTGAGAGCACTGGGTCTGTGTGGCCCATTGCCACCCTGGCCATGTTGCCAACCTTACCCTGCAACTGAGGAGAGGAAGTAAAAAAAGGAGGAAATGTAAATGGTTGGGTGTAGGCAGGGGCCTGAGGCCAGCTATAGCATCTGCCCACTCGTGTGTGCCTACGCTCGGTGTGACCGGGGTTTCGAAGTCAAAGTCCCGGTGCCATCTGCTCAGGGTGGGGACAGATGAGGTCGTTTCCTCTCGGTGGCCTGGGAACCCCCTCGGTGTTTGCTCAGCCTGAGGAGGAACCATGAGCCCTGCTCTGCAGCCTTCAGTCCTCAGGTCAAGAAGGACAGGAGCTGCTTGAAAGAGTCCAGCAGGGCCACAGAGATGATGCAGGGAGTGGAGCATCTCCTGCTGAGGAGTGGCTGAGGGAGCTGGGGCTCTTGAGCTTGGAGCAGAGGAGACTGAGGGGTGCCCTCATTCCTGGGGATCCATTGGGAAAGGGCAGTGTCAGGAGGAAGGAGCCAGGCTCTGCTCTGGGATGGCCAATGCCAGGACAAGGGGCAATGGTCCCAAGCTGGAGCACAGGAGGTTCAAGCTGAAGATGAGGCCAAAGTTTGTGAGTGTGAGGGTTCTGGAGCATGGCCCAGGCTGCCCAGAGAGGTTGTGGAGTCTCCTTGTGTGGAGACACCCAAAGCCCTGGCCGTGTTCCTGTGTGACTGCTCTGGTGATCCTGCTGTGGCAGGGGTTGCACTGGGGGAGCTTTCCAGGTCCCTTCCAGCTCCTGATATTCTGTGATTCTGTGGTCAGGAACGAGGGGAGGCGGAGGAGGCTGGCGGTGAAGGTGGTGGCACTGAGAAGATGCTGTGCAGCACAGAGAGGGCACAGCTTTGGAGCTTCCTCACTGCAAGGTTGAACCTTGGAGGCAGGAGTTGTCTCCTCTGGCTGCCTTTCTGCAGCTTTGCTTGTTCAAGCAGAGAGCGGGAGCCGTTTGCAGCAGGACAAGCCTGTTTCACTTCTTGAGCAAGGATTTGAACCAAGCCCGTTATTATCTAATTATCTGCTGTCACACCTTTCCCATCTTAATCTGTGCGTATCCTTTTCCTTTCAGATCAAAGGGTCCTGGTCAAATAAGAGGGGCTCAGAGTTTGCCAATCCCTACAGCCATAAAAGTATCCTCACAAACTGCTGTGCGGTGCTGTGCGGACCCTTCCATCCCAGGTAAGGACTTCCACAGCGCTGGGAATTGCATCCTGCCCTGTGAGAGAGGCCTTGCAAAGGACACATTTATCCCAATTCAGAGGAGACTCTGCCAGCACAAACACATCTCCCGTGATGATGGGGAAGCAGTTTCCCAGTCGCTGCAGAGAGCGGCTGGAGAAATGTGTGAGAGAGAGAGAACTGCTGCTTCTCCTGCGTTTGAGCTGGATGAGTTTGGGTCACTTGCAGTTGTTTTGTGGAGCTTGCAGATAAGCTGCACCCTGCAGTTCAACAAGGGGAGAGTAAGGGCACCAAAGGGCTCAGCAGCAGATGGGGATTGCTGGTAGTGGCAGTGTTTCTTAGCACATATTTTCCCTCCTGTGCTCTGAGGACTGAGCGTGGTGGTCAGCAGAGAACTGCACAGGGTGATGTGGAGACCTTGGCTTTTACCAGCACTTCGATTACCTGAAGTGCTTGGTAACCAAATGCTGTGAATTAACCAGAACCAATGTTAAAACAAGGACCAAGTTTGCTGCAGATGAAGCTTTGGGTACCTGCAGCACAGGATCACCACTGCTTGGTCACCAGAGGGTGCAGTTGGGCAGGGCCAGGGGTGGAAGGCTGAACCTTTCAGCCTTTCCCAGGGCACGTGGGGATCCTTCAGCCACGTTTATTCACTGCATCCAATTTATATTTACATGGAGCATCTCGGAGGTGCTAACTCAGCGTGGTACAACTGCAGGGGATGGTGTCTGAGGCTGTGCAGCTACAGCCAAAATGAGCTTTACACTTCTGTCTTTCCCCACGCTCTGAAGTACCCCCGAGCTTTTTGCTGAGTTCAGAGGTGCCAAAATGCCAGTGCTGCCCCTCGGAGATGGTAAATCTGTGGATTCAGGGAGCCGAGCTGTTCACTGAGAGGTTGTGTGGAGAATGGTGGTTTATTCCAATTCACGGTGTTTTCCTGTTGTGAGGACCTTTCGCCAGTTCCCATTTGGGTTTGTGGTGACCCAGAGCTTTGACTGCCTGCAGGCTGTGGTGCCTTGTGTGAGAAGCCTGTGGTTTGTCTCGTGGGCAGGAAGCTGAGTTATCCAGTGCTCTCCTGCCCATGCTTTGGTTTGCCGTCCCCACGAGGACAGCCCTTGTGGCTTCCCATCCTCTTCGTCTCCTTTAACCCCTCTGCCCTTGCACCCTTCCCGCTCTGTTTTCCAGTTTGATAGACAGAAGAGGATTTATCCAGCCGGATGTCGGGACCCCGTCCAGTCCGAAGAGCGAAATCCCATCCTTTGGAGCCAAAACTGACACCAGCATGGTAGGAGGCATTCCCTAGCAGTGCTGTGACGTAGCCCAGTGCCTGCCGTGCCTGCATCTCGCTCCAGCCAGAACCTTCCCCTCTCACCACCTCCCCGGCCTCAGGCAGGACAGCCCTGCGATGCAGAGCTGCCAAAGACTCAGCTGAGCCATACGTTGCCTTTTTTTTCCCTTTAAAGTTATTTATTTTTTTGGTTCATTTGTTTCACTGTGATGTGGCCTGCCTGGACTTTCGACTGGTAGAGCCCAGCAGCACGCGAGACCCTCGGAGCTGTGCAGAAAGTGGGGGGTTCCTGCTGCGCCTGGGGAGTCGCTGCACCTCTGAGCCCAGAGCGTCCGCTCCTGGGGGTCACGGTGCTTCCTTTCTCCAAGGCTGGGAGCTGGGGACCAGCACATGGCTCCCGCTCTGAGCTGGGCTGTCACCCCTTGTTTGCTGGTGGTGTGAAGTTCCCCGGTATCCCTGTTATCCCCATGGACACCTCCTGCTCCTCTGTGCTGACGTGGAGGGGCTGTTCTGTCCCTTAACAGCCAGGGTCTCACCTCAGCTGCTGCCAGAGCGGCTTTTCTGTTCCAGAAGCTGCAGTGCCTTGGTAAATTGGGGCTGTTGAGCTGGGAGGACTCTGGCTCCCAGCAGATATGGAAGCTAGGTAGGTGTCCCAGCTCCTGTGAGCCTGGTTTCTGGCTGGTCACTGGGGTGCTGAAAATCTTTGTGTTTTGGCCCTGGCAGTCAGTAAGACAGCGTTTTGCAGCAAGGACACAGGGTAGGATGACCCTCCTTTTAACGGGGAAGAAGAAACCCGTGGCGTTCTGCAGCTCTCATCACGAGAGGCTGCTCGGCAAGGCTGCAGTTGTAAGATTTGGGAAGCTTAGGTAGTCAGGAAAGTCTGGTTCTGTCCTGTCTGGAGGAGACCGAAAGGCAACAGAAAATTGAGTGAAACCCTGAGGGTCGCACCCTTTCCAGGTGGAGCTCCAGTGAGGAAGCAGTGAGCGGGTGCTGGTCTCTGCCAACCTCACGTTGTGTCTTGGTTTGGGTTTGGGGCTCTCCCCAGCACCTCAGGAGCGATTCCCATGGGCCTGGGCACATCTGTGAGCACCCAGAGGTCACTGACGCTGAGTGTGCGCAGGGGAGAGTCACAGACCTTGTTAGCAATACTTGAACCGTGTTATTAAAAGCTGCTGGATATTTTTGCACAAACTGTAGATAGTTTTTTCTACCTAGAACGTTTTCTATTCGGTGCAGGTAGCGTTGTGTGTGTTAGCACCAGGGCAGAGGCTCGCAGCGTTTCGTGTCAGGCTGCCTGGGTAGGTTTCTGTGGGTTGGACGCGCGTGTTTCAGCCTCGGCAGAGGCAGCGCGTCCACAGGGACAGCCCTGGGGAACTCGCCAGCACCGCGCTTTGGGCTTCGCACGCTGTGAGCGACCGCGCCAGCCCAAACGCAGCTTTGGGGAGCGCTGGAAAGTTCCCCTGGCCTCGCATGAGAGACCTCAGTGCTTGGTTGCTGTGGCTGCCAGGTCTGCCTTGGCCTGCGTGAAGAGCTGAGGTGAGGGCTTGGCGGAGGCTGCCAAATTTCCACCGGAGCCCAGCAGAAACCCCTCGCTGCCCAGGGAGGCTCCAGCCCCACAGCTCTGTGCCACCTCACGGGCCTGGCGCTTGGGCACGTTGTCTGTGTCACATCCAGAGAGGCCACCCTGCCCTTCCCTCCCCGCTTCTCCTGCAGGGGTGTCCCCCGGGAGGTTTGTCCCTGCCACTGAGGAGCCTTGGTGCCACCCTCCAAAGGGGCAGGCGTGGGGCTGGTGCTGGGGCATGAGGAGCAGTGGGGTGGGGTATCAGGGGCCAGACTCCTTCCTGTTTTTATTTAAGCTGGTTTCCTTTGTTACTCAACATAATAAAATTCTATTTTTAAAGAGTTAATCGCTTGGATTATTATTTTATTCCTTTAAGACAGAGGAGGGCAGGTGTCTCGGTGTTTAACATCTGTCAGGTGGACGTTGGACTCTTTAGTAGGCCCAGATGTTGTCTGGAAGCTCCTGTAACCTCCTGTCCCCAGGGACGCTGAGCAGCGCTTGGTGCTGCTATGACTTTTGCTGGAGCAAAGCGATTTTTCTGTCTCCCATCTCCAGGCTGGGCAGGATCCCATCCATTTCCCAGTCCCCTTCTCCCAGAAGCCGTCACCTCAGCATCCTTCCCCCCCCCTCCTCGGTCCCAGGCTGTGCTCCCCATGTCTAACCCGGCCGTACCAGCAGATGTTGAGGCGCGTAATCTCTGGTGTCTTCCCCAGGAGGACGCCTGCCAGGACTTTGCCATTTCCTGCACAGCCTGATGGGATTTGCCCCCTCCCTGGATGTTAGCCCTGCTTTCTGAGGGTTAGCTGGTAAGAGAGCGCTTTCTTCTCCCCGTCATCCACCCGGGTGACCCATCTCATCTGCACTGCATGCCCAGAGCCCATCACTCTCTGGTTGTGTAGACATCAACATGCCCCATCCATCCCACCAGCATCCCACTGGTGCCATCCACAGCCTTGGCGAGAAGAGAGGGGTGGTTTCCTCCAGCTTTGTGAGATGGAGCTGCCTGGTCTGTGTCTGTGTGTGTGTGTGGTGTTTGGAAAACGGAGAGTTGAGGGTTCCTGAAACCTGGGCCCTGTGGGCTGGCACGTTGAGGTGGTTTGTGTTTCGTGGAGCTGCCATGGTGGGCTTGGAGGAAGCCCCCAACTGCTGCAGAGATTTGGTGTTTGGAGTGAGCCATGGCTGGAGCAGAGGAGTGAGAGCCTGGCCCAGATTTCTGATCCCAGCTCTGATCTGCTCGGTGGTTCAGGCAATCCCTCCCTCTCTGCCTGTTTTCCTGCCAGGTTCTGGTAAGGTCCTTCCAAAGCACATTGTGATGGAGCCCTGCTTCACCCATGGGCTCCAGAGCTGCCCTTCATGCCATGCACCCCATCCTCTCCCTCCCTGCAGCACCTCGTGAGCTCCTCCCTGCTGGATCCTCAATGGCAGCGATGGAGGAAGCTGCCAGCGCTCTTCTCCATCCCAAACCATCTCCCTTTTCTGCCTGGTTTCTCCGCTCCATTCCCTGCTGCTCCTCACTCGTGTATTTCTGGCACTAACCCTCTCTTTCTCTTCCTCCCCTCTCCTCTCTCTGGGCTGATCCAGTATCGAGAGCCCTGGCAGCCCGCAGCCCTCTGCCCCTCATGGAGCGCCCAAAACGCCACGGGCAGCACCCAGGACTACAGCCATGACCACCACGAGTGCCTCCGCTCGCCAGGGCTACGCGGCTGCGCCTTCCTCCCTCCCACCACGAGAGAGGGGGGAAAGCAGCTGCACACAAGGAAAAGCTTTTCCCACCCCGCTCCGGGAGCCGGGACGGGCGTCCTGTGGGGTCAGAGCTCAAAGCCATACAAAGCAATCCCCCCCGAGTGCAATAACTGGGGTCCCTGCTGTCTCCTGCCGCTGGACGGACCCACGCAGCCGAGTCGAGGTGGCCGGTGGCTCCCCGAACCCACCAGCCTTACGCCCCGTGACTGTGTCTCCCCTGGTGTCCCTGCAGGCTTTGGGAACGAGCCGAGCCGGTGGCATCACACTCCTGACCCCAGCAGCCCCTCTCCAAGCCATATCCATGTGCTGGAGGACTCTCCCCTCTGGACAGGACTTAGTGTGTGGTCAGAGTTTACCCTTGCAACCCCGCCAGCCAGCTCCCCGCTCCTTATTTCATCTTAGTGCAGCTCTAGTTGTAAGGGAAGGGGTTTGTGCCCTGCAGCACCTTGACCAGGCGTTGCTGGAGGTTGCGGTGCAGCTTGGCTGCTCCAGCACCCAGCACGGGGTCCTCCCAATGCCATCCCCCAGTCTGGGAGCTGCGTGGTGGAGCTGAGCCACCCAGCGTAGAGCCCAGTAGGATTCACCTTCTCTTTCTGCCTTTTACTTTTTGTAACAAATAAAAGTTTCTCCTATTTACTGTACGCTGCTCTCTGGCTGCTGCTGCTGTTGGCTGAGGGGAGCTGCTCCCTGCGGCTCGTGCCTGGGCTTGCCAGAGCTGGGGTGCATCCCTTTGCCATTGGCCACAGTGGCCATGGGGACAGGAGCTGGGAGCTCCCTAAATTCGGCTGTGGCATTGCCACGGCCTTGGGGCAAGTCTCAGCCTTCCCATACAGCGAGGAGAGCCTGAGCTGTGCTGCTGGGGCTGGGGATGGGCAATGCTGGTGGGGCTGGGGGTTGAAATTTGTCCCCTACTGAAGTCCCCAAGCCAGCAGCGTCCCCTACTGCAGTGTCACCAGCTCCACTCAGGGGACTGGAGACAGGGACAGCATCCCCCAGGGCTGGGGCTTCACTGAGCGTCCCCTCCCCATGGCGATGAAGCTTCTGGTGCCACTTTTTGGTGTCCAGGGCACCCACGGGTGCTCTGTGGGGTGATGCTGCAGCTGAGCTCTCACTGTGCAGTGACCCGGGGCTCTTTTTTCACCCTCCTGGGCAGCGGCTCAGCCCCTTCGCCGGGGCCCGAGCCATCACGTTCCCCGTCCCAGCTTCCCGTCCCACTGCAGAGGGTCCTGACAAGACCCGGGGGAGTCCTCCCCATGGGGACAGAGCTGACATGGGAGGATTGAACAGCTCGAACACGGCCAGGCTGGTGCAGGGCAGGGATTTACACCCACACAGGGATTTTTGGCAAGGACAGGAGGTGGTTTTTCAAGGCCTGGGTACATTGGGCTGCCTGTTTGGCACCCCTAGCCCCTCTGTGGGGGTCTTGTGTGCATGGTTGGAGCTCACAGAAGGTCTTTAGTTGGTCTCTGATGTGGCTGTGTCTTCGGAAAACGCCTTTTCCCGGCTCAGCAGGGCGTAGCCAACTCCCACGCTGTATCCCGGAGCTCCCATTGCCATTCAGGTGCTGCAGCTCCAGTCTGGGATATGGAGGGGCTGGTGGGGCCGGACACCACCACTGTGTGAGCCCCTCGATGGGCAGGGACACCCCAGAGCCACCACATCTGAAAGGCTTGGCCAGGGAGGGGGGTGAGCAGCCCCAAATCCCCCTTGTTAGGGTGGGGTGTGGAGACTGGGGGTGTTTTCCTGGAGCGTCCATGATTGGGAAAAGCTTCCATGGGTTTCCCCCCATATCCTCTGTCCCCAGCATCCTCCTGGCAAAGGGGACAGAAAGACAGGGCCAGGGCATGGCACTGGGGGCTGTGTGCAGGGATGAGTAACACAGCGAGTCACTGATTAAAAAAAAACCCTAAACCAACCCCAAAACCACCCCCTTTTTTGCCTTGGCCTGGTGCCACCGGGCACACCCTGCCCTTCCCGCACGGCTCCCGCACCCGATAACGCCAGGGCCGCGGCTTCACCGGCACAGCCAAGGCTGCGCCAGCGCCCGGCGTGCGGCAACAAGCCCGAGCAGGGCGAGAGTGAAACTGCAGCGCAACGCGAAGCAACAGATCCTAATCGGGGTGGCCCAGCCAGCTTGGATCCAAAAAAATGTGAAAATCTTAAAGAAACCAACCCCAAACTCTTCGGTGGAAGCTTAAGAGGGGACAAAAGGCCCTGGAGAGATGGCGCTGGGGTGTGGAAGTGGTGGAGGGGAGCAATGGGGGAGCGGCAAGATCGGTGGGGCTGGGGTGTCCCTCATTTAGAGGGATTTTTGGGGGGACAGGTAGGTCCCTCCCAGCTGTGCGGTGGTTCAAAGGCATGAGGCGGTCGTGCCTTGCGTTGGGGCGGTCCCTCCCGCGGCGCTGGGGCGAGGTGTTGAGCCTCTCTGCCTCAGTTTCCCCACCTGTGGGAATAAATACCTGCCCGTCAAGCCCTCGCAATTACCAGTGAGTTAATCACCGGAGAAAAACGACAGCGATAGGACTTTTCTTTGAGGGGGGGAGGGAGAAGGGCAAGAGGAAACCATTTTTATGTCGCACACACCCCATGTGCCACTCATTTAGGGCGGGTGGGAAGAGCCAAGTGTAGCCATGTCTCTATGTACCACCCCAAAATGGGGTAACCCCCTTGCTGTCCCCCTTTCAGCAACAAGGTGGCCGTCCCCTCAGTCCCGGGGCGGGCATTGGCTGTGGGGAGCCCCCTGGGGCACCCATGGGTGCTGCACCCATCACTGAGGCCTCCCTGGGGACCCACGGGGAAAGG
>NW_010207252.1:16595-17730 GCF_000695765.1 Mesitornis unicolor
CCGCCCCTGCGCCCGCGTCCCAGCCATGTCGAGAAGCCACCAAGTGCAGAAGGCCAAGCTGGCCGAGCAGGCCGAGCGCTACGAGGACATGGCGGACTTCATGAAGGCGGTGGTGGAGCACGGGGAAGAGCTGTCCAATGAGGAGCGCAAGCTGTCCAACGAGGAGCGCAACCTCCTCTCGGTCGCCTACAAGAACGTGGTGGGGTGCCAGCGCTCGGCGTGGAGGGTGATCTCCAGCATCGAGCACAAAACCGAAGAGGGGGACGACAAAGCGCAGCTGGTGAACGAGTACCGGGAGAAGGTGGAGAAGGAGCTGAACGACGTCTGCAACCGAGTCTTGACCTTGCTGGACAAACACCTCATCAAGAAAGCGTCCGATCCTGAGAGCAAGGTCTTCTACCTGAAGATGAAGGGCCGAGGTGGCCACCGGCTCGGCCCGCGACGTGGCGATAGAGAACGCCGAGAAAGCCTACCAAGAGGCCATGGACATCAGCAAAAAGGAGATGCAGCCCACGAACCCCATCCGCCTGGGGCTGGCCCTCAACTTCTCCGTCTTCCTTCTTCCACTACGAGATCGCCAACGCCCCCGAGCAGGCCATCTCCCTGGCCAAAACCACCTTCGACGAGGCCATGGGGGACCTGCACACGCTCAGCGAAGACTCCTACAAGGACAGCACCCTCATCATGCAGCTGCTCAGGGACAACCTCACGCTATGGACAGCCGAGTCCGCCGGGGAAGACGCCGGCGAGGCCGGCGAAGAGCCCAAGAACTGAACGGCCCCCGCGGAGCCCCCCCCAGCCCCTTCAGAATCTCTTTGTGGGTTTTATTGTGTTTGGTTTATTGGGGTTTTTTTTTGGTTTCTTGGGGTGGGGGGAGGTGGCTCGGCTCCCCATGGTCCCCCCCCCCAGCCTGGATACTGGGATTGGGGGGGGCTGTGCATGGTGTTTGCTGGGCGGCTTTGGCGTGGCCCCCTCATCTTCCCTCTCCTCCGTGCTTTTTTTGGAGGGGTGAAAAGGAAGGCAGAGGGGGTGCCCCCACCCCAGAGGGCTGCCAGCCCCCCACTATTTAACATTTTTGGGTGGGGGGGAGGCACAGCCCGGCTCCAAACCCACCATTCCAAAGGGCTGGAGCTGC
>NW_010207252.1:17914-18929 GCF_000695765.1 Mesitornis unicolor
CCTCCTCTCCACGGGACGGGGAGAGCGCTTGGGTCCCCCCATGGGATCTTTGGCACCAGTTTGGCTGCTCCCAATTACCCCCCCCAGCCCTGTGATGGTGTCTTGGGGTGCCCAGTGAGCCCCATCCCTTGGCTGCAGCAAAACTGCAGCCCCTGGAAGGGGTCACAGAGTGGGGCGAGGGTTTCGGCACCATAAAGAAGATGATTTTCAGCATGAGGGTTTTGGCACCTCAAAGAAGATGATTTTCAGCATGGGGTGCACCAAGGTCCCCGATGCCGCACTGTGTCCCACCCCCTTGGTGCCCCAAAACCCATCACCAAGGCCCTTGTGCAGGTCCCCAATCCACCAGCTCTCCTCGACACTCAAAGGTGCTGGTGGGGGAGTCCCCAAAGGCACAAGGGGACAGCCCTGGGGTGTCACCAGGTTGGGGACGGCCCCATCGAGGTCTGGTTGTGCCAGAGCTGGAGAAAGCTCAGCAATTCTGGCCCTGGCGCCCGGCCACAGCAAAGGGTGCAGCTCATCCCCCCCCACCCCGTTCCACCAGCGCGGCTTTCGACACGAAAAATAATTACAATAAAATACAGTCCCGGCACCCTGGGCTATGAGCTCATCAGATCAAGAGCAGCAGGGCTGGGCAGGAGCCGGCCTTTGATGGGAAACGCCGGGGTGCCGGGAGGAAACGTGCCATGACTCAGTGGTTCAGCGGGGTCCCTGCTTGGGGACGTGGGGACAAACCACCCCTGAGACCTGACACGGCCAAAACCTGGCTCACAGGGCAACAGGAGCTCATGGGATTTGGGGAAACTGAGGCACAATCAGGGAAGTGACCCTGTTGGTGTGCACTGGGGCACCCGGTGCGAAGCCCACGGGGACCGGCCTGGGATGTAACGAGGTTTGCGAGGGCTCAGCCGTGGGAAAGCGCTGGCTGCTGGGGGAGGTTGGGCTGCGCACACCAGAACCTGTTTGCCCAGGATGGGACGAGTCACCTGGAGCAGAGCTCAGCGAGGGGATTAAC
>NW_010207253.1:0-66974 GCF_000695765.1 Mesitornis unicolor
AGCTCTTATAAGTCTATTGTGTACAAGAATCATGTAAGAGAGGATACTTAGTCTTCAGAAATATGATAACAAAGACACATGGTGATTTTTTTTCTCTTTTCCTTTCTTTAAATGCTGTGTTTTGGTAGAAATGTATGGAAATGCAATCTGAATTCCTTAACTCCAGTTTTCAATAAAATTTGTATATTTCTTCATATTCAGATTTTTCCTCACATGGTTCAACTTTTGGATCTCAGCCCAACTTTGACTGATTTTTTTTTCTAGACTTTGGCTCTATTAGCCTAGTCACAGGAATTTTTTTTAAATTAAAAAAAATTGTGAGTACTGTCTCTTACAAGAGATGTGTCCTGAGAAATCTGTGAATTTTGGGTTGTGAAATGGTCTCATCAAAAAGACAGTAGTAACAAAACCCCACTGGTACAAGTTGTTGTTGTCTAAGATCTGTACTTGCAACAGCAGTAAGTGGAAAAGAGAAGGCACCTGCTGAAAAAGGCATGAAAGCATCTTTCTTCACAAATTTTCCATTGGCATCAAGAAAGTGCTCAGGATAGAACATATCTGGTTTCTCCCACTGCGATTTGTCTTGCAGGACAGAGGTCAGTAAGGGGATGATGTAGGTTCCCTGCAAAATAAGATAGTGGATTTAATCTGTGGACAAATACTGGGGTGGCAGGAATGGCAATAAGGCTTCAAGACTTCTCACCTTGGGAATGAAATAGCCTTCGAGAGTGACATCTGCAGTGGTCTCATGAGGTAAATCCAATGGCAGGATATTAGCGAACCTCTGAATTTCATGGATGACAGCATCTGTATATGGCATCTGAGTTCGATGCTCGATCCGTGGGGGGTTTGACCCTATCACTTGCTCTATCTCTTCTTGGACCTTTCCTGAGGGAAGAATCAGCTATTTCAAGGACTCATTCATCCCTGAGACATGCTGTGCTTTAGTGTTGTAAAGTATAAAAGACCTTGAGTGAAAACCATAAATTCTGCCAAAATCTTTTTTCCCTTTCAGAAACAGAGTGGTGGACAGAACTACAACGTGTGATTATTTCTTTACCAAAAGAAACCTGGAGACTTGTATTTTTCTGCCCTCTCTTCTCTCTAAAGTTTCTTGCTCTGACCAAGAGATTTCTCAAAAACTCCACTTGACTTCTAACAACCCCATACCATGAACTGGAATGCAGATGTCTGACAAAAAGCAATTTCCTGAATCTTCTCAGATATTTAAAGCCTCAGTGCAATCAATTTAACATCTCCACAGGCCTTTGGTTCATCAACAGCCTGTTTCTGAGGGAAACTCGAAAGAATTTCATTGGACAACACAGGATAGCTCTCTTTTTAATTAATGAGATTTTACTGAGCAAAGGACCTGGCACACATGAACTCTGTTTATAATCTGCTGATAGTATGCCCCTCACTTGGTCTGTACCACAGGGCACAGCAATACCTAGATAATAATTAGCTGGAAATATTGGTTTTATGTCATTTATTGTATTAATAGATATGTTGACCCTCCAGGTTTCCATTCAATTCCTAATGCACTGACTGCAACAACATCTGTCATAAAACCACTTACTCTGAATTTCAGGGTACTTCAGCATCAGCAGAAAGCTCCAGTTTAGTGTGGTGGAAATTGTCTCAACACCAGCAGTAAACAAATTGCTCATCAAGCTTAGCAAGTTGCCATCATGGAAATACCCATTAGTAACAGATTTCTCCTGAAAGAAGTGGTTGAGATAAAAGGATGAAAACATAATGCTTTCCATGCTAAGAGGGGCTTTGGGCTTGTACCTGAAGAAGAGTGTTGACATAGGTTTTATGTTGTGCATGGTCTCTGCCCTTACTGGGGACAGCTGCAAAGAGAACTGGTTTCTCTATGAAGAAGGTAACCCAGATACATCAGAGACCTGGATTCCTAGATTTCTTTAGAAATATAGCTATAATTTTATAAGAACTGAAAGGAAATAGTACGTGTCTTCATATAACCATAACAGTTGGGATAAATGAGAAAAGATTCAGTTACCTCCTGCTGTTTAACCAGGAAAGCATCAATAAAACTTCTTTGATCATTTTTGTCCAGAGTTTTGAGATGTTCTAGAAAAGTAACTTTTACATAAGCATGGAATTCATCTCTGTTTCGGAGAAGAGTCTTGTTAGCCCTTAGGAGGAATCCAAGGTGTGGAAAGATGTTGTACATCTACAGGAGTGAAAAATGTTAGAGAGAATTTATCGTCCAGAGGTCTGAAAACTCTGCAGAAACGAATAATATTGTGCCCATTTTGCAGATATAAGGACTTAATATTTTGTTCTTTAGAACAATAAAAAGTAATTGGATGAATTCATGTTAGAAAATCCATCAAGGACCTCTAACTACAAGGAAATCTCTCAGCCCCAACTTACTGGAAGCAGAGACTATTTTGCAGGGGTACTGTAGATGTCAGACGTAAACATCTGCAACTTGCCACCAGGCAGATGCAAATGTTGTCTAGCAGCCTCTGTTTTGGCCAGGTCTTCTGCTAATTTTTCTTTCTGTTTCAAAGCCAAAAGAAAGAAGTGAATCTGGTTTGCGGCAGCATTGCATGCAAGTGTAAGGAAGTATTTATTACTCACTGAGTACTAGAAGCATAGGAAAATATATTTTTTATCAGGGCTCATTGTATAGGTAGACCACATACTCTCTCGCATCTCCCTATCCCATGTTCTGTGAGATCACACTGCATTGTCTGGTCACTTTATATGCGTGAACCATACTTTTGGCAGTCCTGTGCTTGCTGTTCAGGCAATATGTGGGGTGTGTGTGTATGCGCAAAGATAAATCTCTGCTTTCTCAGAAAAGAGTGTCTGCCAGAGGGCTGTGGCCACAGAATTAATTCATGTAACATGGTCCTGACTGCCCTTCTTCCCTACGGTCCTTGGGACTGCGCCAAGAGAGGACCAATAGCTCTGGCAGCATCAACACTCTTCCCATGATCATGTCTAAGGAGCCTCATACCTCTTTTGTGATGTATAACTAGCTTTTAGCTTTTTTGTGTTGTGGAAAAGGAGTTGCTGCTACTCTCACACTAATTCTTCTATCCTTCTTCTGCCTAGGAAAATTGTCCTTACAATCATTTCATGGTCCATAAGCTGGCAGTTTAGATCCACCTCATGTTATATCATGAGTGCTGCATTTACTAAGTGGGAAAAGCAGGGAGACCACCTGATGCTCTTCCTTCCTTGAAAGGCATCAGCTCACAAGGCTCCGTTGGTTTTCTTACAGACAAATTCAGTGGCCATCTTGGTCAGCATTGCTGCCATTAAAAACAAGCCTTGTTTTCCTTTCTCCTCAGGTGCTCTTTTCCTCATACCAGACTCTACTGTGCCAGCACAAGCATCTGTGTGTCTGAACCAGATACTTGACTGGGAAAGTTATCTCACAGAAAATTAAACTCTAAAATCACTTGCCCTGGATATTTAAATTTTTAAATAAATTGGATTATTTTCTACATCCAGTTCACCTCAGAACTCTGCAAACAGTTCAGTCACAAGGGAGAAGATAGCTTAGAACAAGGCAGAGGGGAAATAGAGTCTGATTTCTCAGTCCAGATTTAGCACTCTTCAAACTATAGCTCAAGCATATTTTTGAGAGATTGGGAGTTTGTTTCTTCAAAGAATCCCAGATAGCCTTTCAAGATTTGTTTTGCCCTAGGAAGTGCTTGTAAAGCTATTATCTCTCAGAGTCTCAGATAATTTGTTTGTTCATTTAATAGAAACATTTGATTACCAGTATTACCATGTTCCTATGACATCCAGTGGAATAGTAGCATAAAAATAGTCATCATTACCGTTACCAAAGGTTTCCCAGCAAGTCTCACGCTTTCATTGGTCAAATGTAGAAGTCTCACAAATCTGGAGTCTTTGTAGTCAAATCGTTTTCCAAGTAATATTGACACGATTATGTTAGCAACTGCTGCATTAATTATTTTACTAGCATCGAAGGGCTTTCCTATAAAATGAACAAAAGAAGATATTACATTGTGGCAAGAGATGTGACTTGTACATGTAAATTTAATAATTATTATTGCTTTTTATTTGTTATGATTGATTGCAATTATTGATTATTATTCAATGTTAGAATACCATGCCAAGACACAAAAATGCCAGAGGAGCAAAATTAATCAAATTGATTCAGCCTGAAGTACATTTCTTAAAAAGATTTGAACTTGAGAAGGTACTGGCAAACCTCTGAGTACTTGAACAAGACCTTAGAGGTTTGAAAAAGGAATCATGTGCCCACCTTCTTGTGACGCAAAGATGTCTGCCAGATACCCGTACTCCTCCACAATGCGGTCCTCAATGGCCCTTTTTCCCATTCCAAAGTCTCGTAAGGCGGTGAGAGTAAATCTTCGCATCACCTTCCAGTTTTCACCATGAGCAAAAACAATCCCTGACACACAGAGAACATTTCAAGGTGGTGGAAGATTTTAAATAACTGATTTGTAGGCAAATATTATAGATATTTACTAGCAGTCACTTTGAAAACAAGCCAAATTACATCTGGTTGAGGAAAAAACCCAACTTTTCCTTAAGTATTCTCAGGCTTCAAAAATAGATTTATTGCACAGAAAAAAGGAGGATGAACTATTTAAGAGGTATTTAATCAAATCTTAAGAAGAATATCTACCTTTGAGAGACACTTGTCACTGAAAGAAAGAGAGCATTGGGAACTCAAGTTCAAACCTTGACCAAACCACTGATCATCATGCTTTGGAAGTGGAATTGAACTGAGATCTCATGTCTCTGATGATTGCAGGAGAAACCCTGTCAAAAGTCACAAATGTCTGTAAAATTTCAGTAGCATCTTTAAACCTCTTCAATCAGTTTCTCACTGACACTGTTACACTGTGTAACTAATGACTTCAGTTATTTTTTTTTCAAGAAGAAAAAATAATGTGTGAAGAAAGCTTTACAATGCAATAATGTGATCAAAAGATCATGTTCTAGGTCCTGAAAGAGTGACCCTATCCATTATCGTTCACTGTGGTTATTGTCAGAGTTCTGGTTATTTTGTTTTCACTGAGTTTAAAATTTGAATAAATGCAATAAAGTCAATGAAATTACTCCCTATTTCTAATGCCTTATGTGATCTCTGATCCAAAGTGATGTGCTAGCTTCAGCTTTGTCTGTAGGAAAAAAAAAGTCAAGCTCATAAGGACAAATAAAACCAAGTTACCATTTCCTCTGGTCAAATCTTCAAAGACTGGGATTTTAGGTCTCTCTGCAAATGCATCTGCCTGGTTTACGAGAGCTTCCTTCACGGTTTCATAACCAGAAATCACTACGATTTTCCTTAGCCCCATCTGAACACTGAAGACTGGACCATATAATTTTGACAGCTGTCAGAAGATGATAACAGAGATTTACAGCTTTTACAGCTTACAACTTTTCAGTGCTGCATATTTTCCCGTCCTGCCTCCAAGTTACTAAAATGTTACCTGTTTTTCTAACTTCAGAGAAAGATAATTGATTTAAATAATGTGAATATGCCAGACATTACGATGACCAATGACTAAATGGCACAGTCAGGAGAGGAGTCTCGTTGTGCTAAACTGAGCAGAACTGTTAAGAGCTGAAACCCTGAGTCAGTCAAGGGTTTGCTGACAGCTCTGTCTTCCTTCAGGAACCTCTATAAATTCAATTTTTGACTTGTCTTTTCACACTCATCTCTATGGTACTGTTTGACTTTTTAATAGATTAAACCTGTTAAAACCTTTTCTATTGCTATTGTATAAAAAACTTAGTGTGTTTCTGGGCCAGGATTAAACATTAGGTAAATTCTCACTTCTTATTTGTGACTACATTAGATTAAAACTGTTAAAACCTTTTCTATTGCTACTGTATAAAAACTTAGTGTGTTTCTGGGCCAGGATTAAACATTAGGTAAATTCTCACTTCTTATTTGTGACTACATCCATCATGACTGATGCTTCTGTCTCAGTGACAATGTTTGGTCTAAGCAGGTATCTTTTTCCTTGTACAGGCAATTTTATTTTCCTATGACTAAATGTTTCTGATTTTACTGACAATAGAAAGGGGGTTTCATGACCACACTTATTTTGTAGTGTGTTTGCCCAGAGAAACAGAAGATAACTGATTTGCATCAATATCCAAAATGGAAAGCAAGTCCAAACAACTATATCAAATAACATAGCAGGAGCGACACGTGTCTGCATTATCTTATTTGATGGCGACACTGTTATCCAGTGAGACCGCATCTGGAATATTGTGTCCAGTTCTGGGCCCCTCAGTTCAAGAAGGACAGGGAACTGCTGGAGAGAGTCCAGCGTAGGGCTACAAAGATGATCAAGGGAGTGGAGCATCTCCCTTATGAGGAGCGGCTGAGGGAGCTGGGTCTCTTTAGTTTGCAGAAGAGGAGACTGAGGGGAGACCTCATTCATGTTTATAAATATTTAAAGGGTGAGTGTCACAAGGATGGAACCAGGCTCTTCTGCGGTGACAATCAATGATAGGACAAGAGGTAATGGGCACAAGCTGGAACACAGGAGGTTCCACTTAAATTTGAGAAGAAACTTCTTCTCAGTGAGGGTGACAGAGCACTGGACCAGGCTGCCCAGAGAGGTTGTGGAGTCTCGTTCTCTGGAGACATTCAAAACCCGCCTGGACGCCTTCCTGTGTAACCTCATCTAGGTGTTCCTGCTCCGGCAGGGGGATTGGACTAGATGATCTTTTGAGGTCCCTTCCAATCCCTAACGTTCTGTGATTCTGTGATCCCCAACTCCTGAAGTTGTGGCACTCTTCTTTACAAAGGGTATTCGCCAGTAAGGACTTTCCAATGCTTGCAATGTTGATGCTCAGGATGAACATACTGTCTCCAGTTGCATTTACGCACTAAGTATGTGTGAATATTAAACCTTGAGCTAAGCTCAAGCCAGAGAGCGAACCTCCTCAGTTCACTGAATTGTAACAGAGATGTGCTGTTTCTGTTGACCTGCAAAGGGATGGAGCTTGCTTTTGCCAACCTAGTTAGGCTACATTGGATGGCTATAGGTCATTTTCCAGGTACTGCATTTAAACAATCTTTTGGCTTGTAGATGTAACATACATACAGTTATGTAGGTGCAAACATTCCTTTTAAAATAATCGGCAAGGAGGACATATGTAATCTCTCTGTCTAAGTAGAAAAAAACTCCACTAAAGGGCCATGTTCACAGAAATCTTTTGACTCAAGAACCAGAGAGTCCTACAATAAACTAGGTAAAGAAAGCACTAGAAGGAAAATGAAAGATTTATTACTTGGTTTTCTTACATCTTTGCTGCACATTCTGGTAACCATTGGCCTTGAATATTAAGAGTATATAATTATCTTCAGCTTTTGGGAAACAGGAAAGGGAGATGAGAGAGGCTGCTAAATCAGTGAAGGCAGGTGACCGTACTCACAACCTCAGACATGTCAACTAATGGAAACTGGAGGGAGTTATACCACATCTCAAAATAATTCCTTACTCAGTTACATTTTTTCAAAAAAATACCACAAAAATAAGGTGAGCATTTGTTATTAATCTGGGAGTTTAAGGCTGAAACCTAGATGCTTGAAGTTGCAGTAAACAACGAAAGTATTACAATAAAGAACAGATCTCATGGCATTCAAAGTTTCCTTCTCAAATAGCAGTCTCCTGTGTCTTGCTAAGGGTCTGTGGATGCAACATGTCGGGTGCAATAGGAGAAACTCTCTGACCTCTTGGACTATGGGGGTTGGTGATATGTGCCATTATGGGACCAATAGAAAGATAATGATTACCTGTAGATAAGTCCTATAGGGTCTCTTCAAATCAAACAAAAGCAGATTTCCAATGATAGGTAATCCTCTTGGTCCTGGGGGGAAATTCTTTCTCCTGTGGTTATTCCAGAAACCTCCCATTTTCAAAATGGATAGAAAAAACAGGATGAGCACTAATCCAATGGAACTGCAGCTGCTCCAGTCCATCTCTATTCAGCCAAGTATTTGCTACAGAAGAGAAAACAGAAAATATGGAGTCTGGATCTCTGTCTTCCTGCAGAAATTTCCCTTGAGAGATGCTTGCACTAGTCCATAAATGTCTTTCTCAGTGACGGATATGTTTTTCTTGCAATTGGTAACTGGTTTTGTTCTTTTCCCCTGTGCTTGCTAATGAATCTTCAGTCCGCTATGGAGGCAGCTACATGTTTGCTAGCCAAGTGTGTGTGACGGGGTGAGCATGTAGGTCACTGTCCAAGAATGAAAGTCCAAATACATGGAGAACCACAGGTCATCAACCTGGTGTTTGGTATAAAGGTCATAAATTCTGCATGCTCTTCAGGTTACTGATTAGTTATATTCTCATCATTAGATGAGAATGGCACAGTCATGATACGCTGAAAACTGAAATCAGAATGCCAATGTCCAAGTGATTAATGCACAGAGATCTAATTTTTTTTAAAATGACTTAGGAATTGATGTAACTTTGCTTCAGTAACTCTCTCCAGTATGTCCATATCTCTTCTGTACTGGAGAGCCCAGAACCGGACACAGCACTCCAGGCGTGGCCTCACCAGTGCTGAGTTGAGGGGAAGGATTACCTCCCTTCCCTTGCTGGCAACACTTTTCCTAACGCAGTCCAAGATACCAAGACCCTTCTTTGTGGCAAGGGCACATTGTTGCTTCTTGTTCAACTTAGTGTCCACCAAGACCCCCAGATCTTTTTCCACCAATCTTTTTTCCAGCTGGGCAGCCCCCAGCATGTACTGATGTCAGGGGTTGTTCCTCCCCAGGTGCAGGACTTTGCACTTCTCCTTGCTGAACTTCAGCAAGGTTCCTGCCAGCCCATTTCTCCATCCCATTGGTGGCACAACCTTCTGGTGTATCAGCCACTACTCCCAGTTTGAAGTCATCAGCAAACTTGCTGAGAGTACATGCTACCCCATCATCTAGATCATTAATGAAGACTTTAAACAGGATTGGACCCAGTATTGACTGCTGAGGTACCCTGCTAGTTATTGGCCTCTGACTGGACCTCGTGCCACTGAACACTGACTTCTGATCCTGGCTTTTTCACAAGTTTTCAGTCCAGCTCACTGTCTGCTCATCCAGCCCATACATCAACAGCTTGTCTATGAGGATCTTAGAGTAGACAGTGTCAAAACCCTTACCAAAGTCTAAGAAGACTTCTTGTGAGTAACAAGCTACAACAGAAGGAAGCTGGAGAGGACTAAGCGATGCCACAGAAGGACTGGTTTGCCCAGTTCTCACTGGGAACACAGAGCTGGTTGTCTGTTTCAGGCAAGGGTGTGTCCCCAGAAACCATTTCAGGTGCAAAAGAAGATCTTTCCAGCTTTGAAGATAAGACTGGCAATGGTTTGATTTGAAATACAGAATTATTTTTTTATTTTCCCATGTTTTTGTCATTAATATGTACATTATTCTCTAGTAAACCAATTATTTTTAACTTCCATACAGCATATAACCACATGGCATCATCTGAGAGCCCTCCATGCATCTCCATTGCGTTTATGCATCAGGTGAACATTTCACGTTTCCTTGTCTTATGTTGAGTTGTTCAGTTGCATTTCTGTGCATGTGTATGTGTGCATTCAGGGCATTGGTGCAGGGATAAATCATGTAATGGACCATTTTCACGAGGCAGTTTGGATGCAGCTGTGCTAGAGGTGTGGAAGGTGAAAGCTCTTGTGTTTGTGTGTGCATGTGAATAGATAAGTGCAGTAACCTTAGAGGTCTGCCCTAGAGACAGGCTTTGGCATCTTTCATCGAGGAGAACATGCAGAGACGCAGGGAAGGGCTAAGTGAAATGGACTTTGCTGTCTCCCTCATGGGATTCATCCTCACAATGAGCATCACCTTCCCTTTCAAGCGGTGGATGGAAGTCAGGGCTGCCTCCTGCCATTATGGTGAGTAAAACACCTCAACTATGAGCCAACATGTGCTTAGGCTAATCCAAAATTACAGTGAATTCAGCTGATTTGGCTGAATGCCTTACTGGATTCAGAAGTACCAAACTTCCCATGTGGGACTAGAGACAAAACTATTTCATCTACCAGTTTCAGGAAAAAGAGATGGCTGAGAAAAGGCCTATAAACGTGGCACTGCGCAGACCTCATGAGTCACTGGGGAGACAGTGATCCCAATGGAGGGAGTGAGGTCCAGGTCGGAGATGGAAACTCCAGGGGGAGGCTGGAAGGTGAACCTCTGCAGGAGGCTGGTGAAGAAGAGGAAGAGCTCCATTTTGGCAAGAGTCTCTCCAGCACAGATCCTCCTCCCTGGAATGAAATGCAGAATAGACCATAAAAGAGTCAGTGGGAGCTGCTTCTTGAGCTATTGCTTTGAGCTCTGATGGAGGGAGTTTGAAGCTCAGAGCCATTGGTAAAGCTGGGTCTTTGAAGTTAGCAGATGCAGGGAGAGGGAGAGGGAGAGGGAGAGGGAGAGGGAGAGGAGAGAGGAGACCTCTGGGAAGAATCTCTCCAATGGGGAAGGAATCTTAGATGTCCAGTTCTCCTCAGAGCCTTAAAAACAGAATGGAAAGTACCTGCTGAAAAAGGAATGAAAGCTTCTTTCTTCACAAACTTCCCCTCCGAGTTGAGGAAATGCTCAGGGTAGAAGACGTCTGGTTTTTCCCACTGGGTTTTGTCTCGCAGGACAGAGGCCAGCAAGGGGATGATGTAGGTTCCCTGCAAGCCAAGGCAGAGCACTTATTTCAGTGAGAATGGTCACTCTGTGACCATCAGAATGACAGTGACTGTTGAAGATCAAAAACCTCACTTTATTAGGGAAGATCCTGCCAAAGTAGCTGTGAGAACCCCAGCATGAGTGAGCATCCTTGGACACAAGTAGGAGTTAAAAGGGGTATGTGTTGCACTGGGGACAGAGGGAAGGAAAGGAGTGCATCTCACCTTGGGAATGAAGTAGCCTTTGAGAGTGACATCTGCAGTAGTCTCATGAGGCAAGTTCATTGGCAGGATATTAGCAAACCTTTGAATTTCATGGATGACAGCATCTGTGTATGGCAGTTGAGTTCGATGCTCAATTCGTGGGGGGTTTGACCCTATCACTTGCTCTATCTCTTCTTGGACTTTTTCTGTGAAAGAAATAGGGATCATATATAGATAAACCACTTGAATGCCTCTTTCTAATGCTAGGAATAGGGGGATGTGGAGAATTCACTTTTTGTCCAGTCCTGTTCAGTGTGAAGTCACATTTCAGGTGACCTGATTAGAAGGAAGCTGCTGATTGCCTAGATTCCACTTACTCTGAATTTCAGGATATTTCATCATGAGCAGAAGGCCCCAGCGCAAAGTGGTGGACGTGGTCTCCATGCCAGCTGCAAACAGATTTCTCACAACTGCAGTTAAGTTTTCATTATGGAAATATCCATTCTCTTTTCCGTTCTCCTGATTATATGAAACAATGATAATATAGAGTGGATTAAAGATTCTGGAAGGCACTTTTTCATTGGAAACAGGGAAAAAACTTTCATACACAGGGAGGAGTTAAGTGTAAAGAATAAAAAGGTTTTGAGAGGATGCCTTGAGAAACCTCTTCTAAGCTGACTCTTGAAATAGAGTGCTTAGGCTGCCCATGCTGCCCACAGGAACACACACTCAAGTCAGCAGGGGTCTTTAGCTGGGTAATGTGATGACAGGAATGTTTTGGAAAAGAGTGAGCAGTCACTGAAACCACCCATGTGATTCAATGATCTGCTTCAGAGTTTTTCTGCCTATGGGTCATGGAGCAGAG
The DNA here is from genome assembly GCF_000695765.1 of Mesitornis unicolor. Taxonomy (NCBI): domain Eukaryota; kingdom Metazoa; phylum Chordata; class Aves; order Mesitornithiformes; family Mesitornithidae; genus Mesitornis; species Mesitornis unicolor. The sequence continues at coordinate 11,768 of NW_010207253.1, forward strand.
CATCTTGCAGAATGAGATTTGTTGGAAAGAAGAATAAAGTTGCTGTCAGAGCTAGGTTTTGACATGAACTCAAAAGACACTGAGGTCTTGGCCCACGATGATATTGTCTTTATCTGCCACTAGCATCAGAAGGGAGCCTGGAAATGTGGTTCATATTCCCCTGTGACCCAGCAGCCAACCCATAGTTTTGCTAGAGCAGTCTTGGGGTGAGACCCTGTGAGTCCATATCACGTAGATGTGAGGACTAGATACAAACACTACCAGATTTTTACAAGAACTGTAAAACTAGAGCTTTGCTGAAGCAGACAAATGAAATCTTGTGTGAGCTGGCAACTGAAAGCAAGAAATACATATCAAAGGATCCTAGGCCTAGAGCTCTCCCTGGGTATGTCTCTATGAAGGTGAATATGAGTTTCAAAAAAGAGTCAGAAATGCTAGGGTACAGAAAGGGATTTTAAACTACAGGTAAAGACAACTTCTTATGTTTGCTTGCTGAAATAGTGTTTTGTATTTTCCTGGGGACACATAAAAGATGTTAATCTATGATTAATTTATCTCCTAGCTGAAAACACTGCACAGCCTTTTAGCCTGACCACAGGTTTCGATAAGACTTTTATATCGGCTAGATCTCTGCTAAAGAACATTTGTTCATCTATCAAGCCTTGAAAGGGAAGTGGGGAGATTTGAACAAGTTTCTGGGATTCAATTACCTCTTGTTGTCTCACAAGGAAAGTGTCAATGAAGCTCCTCTGGTAGTTTCTGTCCAGGGCTTTGAGGTGTTCTATGAAAGTAACCTTGATAAAAGCATTGAGTTCTTTTATATTCTGAATCAAAATTCTGCGATCCTTCAGGAGGAATCCAAGGACTGGGAAAATGTTGTACAACTGCAAGATGCAGAAATAGTGAGGAATAAAATAGAGTTTCTAAGTAAATGCACCACAGTTCAACAGTGTATATTAAGAAAAGCCCTTCCAGAAAATGGTCTATTGCATTATGATGCAATATGTCCCTTTGACTTCCTTCTTCCCTGACCATCTGTGTAAAATGGTTAAGATTTATTTCCTTTTACACAGAGTTTTAACCACGCTGGTTGATGATGGCTGTGCATACGGCCTTGACACAATTTCCTACCTCTCCACTCCTAGAGAATTCATTCCTCCCTCTCCACAGTGTTTGGAATTTGAAATCTCAAGTTTAAGAGGCAGTTACAAGCATTCCCACACTGGTTTTAACCTTGTTGTTTGTAATGGGAGATGGAAAATAATGACCAACTTCTACTACTAGGGGACATGATCCTTATATCATATTACATGTTGTTCAATTCTTCATGAAAGGAGGAACTTATAATCCATAAATAGCACCAGAGGTCCACATTCTGCCATTTCAGGGTGCATTTGTCATGTATTTGTGTTACAAAGATTGGCATTGGAGGGGTGTACCATTGCACTGTGTAATCACGGTTTTGAAGAGCAATATTCAAACAGTATGAATTACCGAAACTGCCGGTCTTCCAAAAACCCTGACATTTTCATTCACCAATGACAGGAGCCTTTTGAATGTGGGGTCTTCATAGTCATATCGCTTTCCAAGCAATATGGATATGATGACATTAGCAATGGCAGCATTCATCATCAGAGTCATCTCAAGGGGCTTCCCTAGTGTGGGAAAAGATGATGCAAACAACAAAGTCAGTAGTTACTCTAATTAATTAAAGTAGCATGCAGAGGCTCACTGAAGTCTGGGATATGACAGGTCCAGAGTTAGCAGGAGGAAAGGCTTCCCCATCTCAGAGTTCGCATGGCACTTTGATGGACCAGAGACTGCATGCAAGTCTTTTGTTATCCACTCCATTTTCTCCAAGATTTCTGTGTCCCTTGGTCTTTGTGGCCCTTACCCAGGTTGCTCTGTTTAAGCATACATTATTTTAAAGTTTCTCAATATAAGGGAAACTCTCAGCATTGCCACTTCTCCCATCGATGACTTCCTGGGCTGACCTTTATCATCACTATCCTTTGAGAGTTGGACTGTGTCCCTTTAGGTACAATCTCCTAAATCAATAGCTCTTAGTCACTCAGTGTTTCCTGCTGGAGCTCTCACTTCCACAGATTCTAGGTCCTTTTGGTGAATCTCTCTGCAGCTGGATGCAGCTCCTGTTTTCAGGTGTTCAAGGTGGGGACTTGAAGCCTGAACTAGAAAGATGATGTCAAAATCTCTTTTTATCCCAATTTTTTGTCAAAACCTGTTTTTATCCCAATTCTTTGTCAAAACAGCTACCTACAGAAGTCCTGCACTTGGTAACTCAGCCTAGTGAGAAATAATCTTGGATAATGCTGGTGAAATGAGTAACTAGATGTTCTGCCTCCTACTGGAAGGGGTTTCCCAGGTAATTGAGGGACAACCAATTATTTTGGTATAGGTATGCAAGTCCTTGCAACAGTCTTCTGCTCTCCCTATGCCACAAAATCAACCATTTGCTTGCCAGACAGTTGCCAGGAAGAGAGACAGATAGCTCTTTTAAACATCCACTCAGCATTGGCATTGGAGAAAGATTTCCGAAAGAGTTCAGAGACTTCCTTCTTGACTCTTGGCGTTTTTGTAGGAGGCTTCAGGAAAATCAGAGTGTTATGCAGGTAAGAATTCTCTCACCTTTATGTGACTCAATGGTGTCTGCCAGGCATCCATACTCTTCTACAACACGATCCTCTATGGCCTTCTTCCCCATTCCAAAGTCCCGTAAGGTTGTAAGAGTAAACCTTCGCATCACTTTCCAGTTTTCTCCAGTGGAAAATATAACTCCTGAAATGGAAAATGAAAACACAGAAAGAAAAATTTCATAATGACAATAAAGATTCCTCATTTACTCCGAATCCTGGTAAAGATGAGTGTTGGTAGGAAACCTATCAAGCTCTCAGGACAGGTCAGGAAAAAGGATCTGAGTTCATGAAGTGTCTGATGTGCTTAATAACCTTAGATGTCTCCCTGAGGTGAGATGCACACAAATGTGCTCAACTTTGCTTTCCTGTCAGAAGAAAACGATCTCTCATGTTCCTGCTTCCATGTATCACACCAATACTTATGAGAATCAAAAGATCAGGCTCAGAATCTGACATCTGTGGAGGGTGAAATCTGCACCAGAAGAACTCAGAGCAGGAGTGAGCTCCTTCTAGGGAAGCAAACTAAAGGCTTGGATTATTGTTTATTCTCTCTTAAAGAGAGATTTATTCTCAAATGTAAACTGAACTGTAAAATTTAAAATCGGCATTCAATAATATCAATCTCACAAGAAGTATTTGGAGATAGTGCTACTGATGTAATAGGCACTTCTTTGCCAGCTTGTATTGGGTTTATGTGGCAAGATTTTGGTAGCTGGGTGGCTGCAGGGGTGGTCTTTCTGAGAAGACATCAGGAGATGCCCCAATGTTAGGTCCTTAACATGTCACCTCTAAGGGAAGACTCAGCTGCAGTTTCAGACCTCTACATCACATGTTTATGTGCAATTAAAAGCATAATCTCTCCTTGTCCCTGATGGATATTGCCACACATTGCTCAATTTCCCCTTCATTTCCATTGGCTCACATGCTTAGCAAAACAAAGTGAGAGTGTCCGCATTCTCCTCTCCATGGAGAAAGTCTCATCCTTCTTTGCAGAAGGCAGGTCTATTGGGAACAGAACAGCACACTCACCTTTTCCTCTTCCTGTTTCTTCTAAGACTGGTATTTTAGGTCTCCCTGCAAATTCATCTGCATGGTTCACCAGAGCTTCCTTCACTGTGTCATATCCTGATAGCACCACCATTTTCCTTAGTCCCATCTGGATGCTGAAGACAGGGCCATACGTTTTGGATAGCTAGTGGGATGAAAGGGGACAATAAAATAAGGTGATTTCCAGATGATTTTCGGCAAGCTCTAAATATTTGATTTTCAGCATGTTTAATGTTCTCTTTCCTGCATGGCTTCTCATTCACTGTCCAAAATACTGAGAATTTGACATACAAATATTGGAGTTCTCATGAATTAAAAAGAATCACAATGGGTTCTGTAACCCTCTGTTAGGTATTTCAGTAACAGACTTTTAGAGGGGCTAAAACAAAGGTTGAAGAGCAGACAGGCTTGGCCCTGTGTTCCTTTGAAGAGACAAATGGAAAGTGAATTTGTAGGAACAAGGGATGCAGGGCCCCTCTTCTAGCTACCCTTGCCAGAAAGCCTCAGCATCTTCTGTGTTCCACAGAAATAGGTAAATTCTCTTGATGACCTGGCTGGTAGTCAATTCACCTGCACTGACACAAGACCATGTAACAACAAGAGCAGTTACTGCAGGAGAATTAATTTTGTTGCATTTGTGCCTACTTGTCCAGAGAAAAGTTTGTACCTTTTTTGGGGGTCTGTGATTGCCTGAAACAGAGACCTCTAAGAAAAGGAACAGCACAAGTTACCTCTAGCATGGTCAGGTAAGGTCTCTTCAGATCCATGATGTGCAGATTTCCAATGATGGGTAAAGGCCTGGGTCCTGGGGGGAAGTTTTCACTTCCGTGGCTCTTCCAGACATGTTGTCTTTTCAGAATCAGCAGGAGAATGAGTATAAACAGTAACCCTGCAGGAACAAGACTGACCCAATCCATTGTCTTTCACCAAAGGCTTAGCTGAGAAGATGAAAATTCAGGCAAAGAGTGCAATCTTCTGTCAAAAGTTAAGATTTTCAAGCATTAATGGCACTTGTACACATACAGAGATATGAGTTTCACCTCTAAGAAACAGTAAGAATTCCCATCTGGACTTTTACCCTTAGAGAATCTCTACTAGGCACTCTTACCACTGTGTGTACTCCCTTTACCCTGTGCTGGTTACTGTTTAATGGGACCTGTGTGTTGGTGGAGCTGTCTGTAGGCATAAGTCCAGTTTAGAAACAATAACTCAAACACTGCATTGAACTTTGAGACTGGGAGGAGGCAGGACAAGAAGAAAGAGATTCCACTGGTTGCTCAGGCTTTCCCGTCTCTCTTTACGGAAGATGTTGGGCATGCCAGGTCTTAACAAGAGCAGAGGCTCAGCTGACAAGGCATCTGGCACAGCTGTGCAGAGCAACCTGAATGTGTCCCATAATGGAAAGTTGCATTTACCAGAAATGCTCAAGAGAGGAAGAAACCAGAGGCTCCTCTGAGCTAGCTGAATAATTTGTCATGGCATACACATGTTTGGTCTAGCAGAATTTCAAGCAGAGTGAATTGCAGGATCAGGCTGATCTGGCCAAATATTGAGGTCTCTATTGATCTGATAGCCTCAGCTTCCTTTAAAGTGAATAGAGGGGAAGAGGCAAGTTCTCTTCCAAAACCAGAAACTGAAACTGGCCAGATAATCCATGCCTGATTTTCAAGTAATGGTTGAGATTGGAAGGCAACTCTGGAAGTCATCTGGTCCAAACCTGCTGCTCAAGCAGGGAACTTAGAGCCACTTGCACAATAGGACCTGTATCTTCAGTTGGTGCATTTGCCTTTCACATCCAGCTGTAACCATTTCAGGAAGAGAGGTGGAGAGAAAAGCTAGTATGATTATGAAAAACTGAGAAAAGATAGGCCTCTGTTGGTTGAAGAAAGAGGGCTGAGATACAGTTTGACTTGTGTGTATTAGAGTCTGAGAGAGTGAGCATCAGAAAAGGAGGTCTTAAAAGAAGAAGTCACGGAGAAGAAACTATCCAGGGCTTTCACTGAGACTGAGCAAAGAAGATGAGCTACAGCCTTCAGGACAGTGTTTGGAAGAGCTTTCTAGTACAAAATGTACAGAACTAATTTGTACATGACCTTGAAGCAGGATCATGAAAACTGTGTGAGGTGAGGTGTCCAAGCTGAGCCCCTTATACTTGACTCTTTAAAAAGTCAGGATCCTTGCAGAGTCTTGACCAAAGACAGAGGAGAGGAGTCAGCCCCCCAGGAGATGGGGGTGTGGAGACGTAGAGGAAAAGAGCATGGGGACCTGGCGGGGAGCCTGTACGAGAAGCTAGAGCAAGTCTGCTCTTGTACCTGCTTGTCCTGAGCCTTCTGCTGCCCCTTGGTACTTTGGGGGAAAGACCACGACATTTCACCTACCTGGAAGGTGTCCTGGAAAAAGTTCAGGGCCTATGTCCAGCTTTGTGCCAGTTGGCCTGTTTCTACTCCACCTCCCCAAAGGAGGTAAAAAGGCACTGAGAACGTCATTCTTTCCACATATATCCAGGATTTAACTGTTAACAAGGAATCACAGAATCACAGAATCACAGAATCTTAGGGATTGGAAGGGATCTCAAAATCTCAGCCAGTCCAATCCCCCTGCTGGAGCAGGAACGCCTAGATGAGGTTGCACAGGAAGGCGTCCAGGCGGGTTTTGAATGTCTCCAGAGAAGGAGACTCCACAACCTCTCTGGGCAGCCTGGTCCAGTGCTCTGTCACCCTCACTGAGAAGAAGTTTCTTCTCAAATTTAAGTGGAACCTCCTGTGTTCCAGTTTGTGTCCGTTACCCCTTGTCTTATCATAGTTTGTCACCAAGAAGAGCCTGGCTCCATTCTCACGACACTCACCCTTTACAGATTTATAAACATGAATGAGGTCTCCCCTCAGTCTCCTCTTCTGCAAACTAAAGAGACCCAACTCCCTCAGCCGCTCCTCATAAGGGAGATGCTCCACTCCCTTGATCATCTTTGTAGCCCTACGCTGGACTCTCTCCAGCAGTTCCCTGTCCTTCTTGAACTGAGGGGCCCAGAACTGGACGCAATATTCCAGATGTGGTCTCACCAGGGCAGAGTAGAGGGGGAGGAGAACCTCTCTCGACCTAAGGAGAACCTCTCTCGACCTAAAATCAACCAGACTGACTGTTGAGATTCAAAAGGAACCAGCAATTCTGAGTTGTTTCACAAGAGAGGGTCTCAGGGTTAGGTCTGTGTGAAGTTTCAGAACAAGCAGAGCATTTATAAGGCTTTGGGTGAGTGGGAGAAACAATGGAGGAAAAGAGGTCCACATTTGAGATCAAAACTCCTAAGAGAGGGTGAAAGGTGAACTTCTGCAGGAGGCTTGTAAAGAAGAGGAAGAGCTCTCTTTTGGAAAAGCCTCACCATATATACTTTGTTAACAGGTTGATCCCAGTGAGAGAGAAAGACTGTACCTCTTCGTATGAAATATCAAACAAATACAACTGATCACCTGATCTTTTAACTCATGAATTTAATCAGCAACCAATTTGAATACAAATGTTAAAATAAATTTTGTAGGCAAATGTTCAGTAAATGACTTTACAATTTTTTTTATTAAAAAAAGATGCACTGCATTAGAAATATTAAATTTGAAGTTTTCACTTAGAAAACCACCAATCCCAGTGGCTTCTGTCAGTTTGACCCTTACAGAGAAAGAGATCTGTTTCCTGATTAAAACTAGATACAGAAAATATCTTTTAAAGAACAGCTGACCTAACCTCCAAAATGCTACTAATTTGAAAAATATGAACAGTCTCCAAAGGTTTCTTCTGAGAATGATAGAAATCCAGGAAAGAGTTTTCAGCATCTTGATACTGGAATCTAATTTCAACTTGAAAGTTACACACAGTTGCTTCCATTTAACTATTTTTTTCAGATATTTTTATGTACAGCTTAATAAATGTCAATACTGAATGAGTTTTTACTCATTTTAAAAAAATAAATGTTATTTAAGATTTTTTAATGAGAAAAAGGTCAAGGTGAGAACAAATGTAATACAGACAGAGTGTTCAGTGGATACTGGAGAAGATAAAATACTGTCAGTCTTTTATGAGTAGGAAAAGAAATGCTAGTCATCATGAAGCCCAAATTTAGAGTAGTTTTACTTTAACTTTGGTTTACTATTCGATCCCATTCTCAAAGCTCATCCTCCACCCTGTGTCTCATTTAATTTCTTGCTTTCCTTTCCTGCCTGTGTACGGCTCCCTCAGTGTGGAGCAAAATGGTTCTTAGCAGAACATTTTAATCTTCTGTAAGGCTGGACATCTCTGCATAGTAACCGGTAACATGTTACACAGAAATTCCAGGGATGGGGCATATACCACCTCTTGAGAAAACCTGTTCCAGTGTTTCACTATCATAATTGTAAAATGTTTCCTCCTTATATCTAGTCTGAATCTACCCTCTTTTAGTTTAAAATCATTACTCCTTGTCCTAGCACTACATGCCCCATGCCTTTTCACTACAGGTCCTATTTCTAGGATTCTTCTTTGTCAAAAAGGGAACAAAGAATTTCTTGAAAATGTTAGCTAAGGTAGGCGGAATAAATCTCCATGTAAAGGGATCTGTCTCCCTACTCTGTTTTTCAAAAGAACCTGAAGGACTGATTTATCTGGGGCAGTAACCTTCTGAAAAAAAGGCAGAGGAAAATGAGTATTTAGTGGCTGAGGGTCTGAGTTACTATGGAAAGGTTATAAGGAGAAATGTAGAACAAAACTGCATAGTTTATTTCCTCCCCTTTTGTTTTAAAGAACTAAAGATAACTATTGAGGGCATCATTGGGAAAGATTTACTCACAGCTTGTGGTTCTTTCTTAGTCAGGTGTTTCTTTGTGGTCAGCACTCACAATCACTGACATTACCTCACAGCTGTAAGTGAATGAAAGAATCCTTTCTGAATACCCAAGAAGGATTTTAAGGGTATTGAGAATAATATTTTAAAAATCTGTCTATATATGATTTTTTTTCAAGGACTTCAATACTTTGTTTGTAAATTATGCACAAAATACTTCTAAAATCTTAACATATACACTATATACACTATTAAATGCCTTCTCAGTTTTTACAAAAATGATTGCGTGAAAGCTTTGAAAGGATGAAAGATGTCTTTTAGCCAACAAGGTTGAAAAGTGTACATCATTATACATCTGCAAAAGGGCATATCTGAACCAAAGTGTGTTGCAACGGATGTATTTTCATTCATAGACAGAAACCTGACATATATAGTAGTATGCAGCTGATATAACATAAGGTACAGCCCTGCCTATTATCTTTCTGAAGTTTTTCAAGGAAAAAAACATCATAAGAACCTAAAATACCTGTGCTATTTTACATGAGAGTTTTCCCCTTAAATCTGATAAGTAAGACTTGAAATAAAATGCTAACATAAAAAAGTCTTGAAAGTTCATCCACTGTATCTTGACCTTCTGAGACATCAGCTTTCCATGTGTGAATAATGCCTAGAGGCTCTGTGATCCTTCTGTTAGATTTTCATCTCCCATCCATTGCCTCTTAATGGATTACCCCATGTAGGTAGGTACAGATGTGTGACTTAGCTCCCAGCTACTGTAATCTCATAGAATTCCTTCAGATACCTCAAATTTTGTCTCTCTTAATTGAGCAGCCAATATCATCACTTCTTGAGTGAAGTTAATTTACCTTAATTTAGCTTCAATTTTCTTCTTTCTAATTTCTCTTGTTTTAGGAGGCAATGACTTCAAAGGTAGAGAGTCACAACACAGAAGTTCTTCACTAAATCTTCTGTAGGTTGAACATAGTTGCTTTCCAACCAGTTCCTAACAACTCACGCTTTTTCTTGGAGCTAGCATTTAGTTCAGTTAATATCTATTGACATTAGAAGTGCTACTATCCACTTATTACTGTTGGACATAATAAAGAGATATATTATGTAGTTACTTCTTTCTTATAGCTCCTACTCAATTCCCTTATTCTGTCCTTGAATCAGTCTAAATAAATCTATGGCAATAATGAAAATTTTCTCCATTTCACTTTCTTATCCTTTAAATAACCATATTAACAAAGAATCTCATCAATCACTGTATTCTGTTCTTTGCCATGAAAATTATTTCAACATTTTGTTTTGTCTCATAACCAGTCTTCAAAATACAGCACGTATTCTCCCTCATCCGAAAACAGGACAACATATTTTCTTAAAAAGTTAAGCTAGGATGCTTTGGCAGAAAGCTTGTTAGAATCCAAATAAACAGTATCAATCAATTTCTTCTTGATTACCCCTACTCAGCTGAAGGATGTGACTGAAATCTTAAAGTTAAATATTGTATCCTGTAACAGGCTTGAAACACAAAGATTGTTTCAATGGCTATAGACTCAGCGACAACAAAAGGTAAATTATCGGTAACTTCATAGAGCAGTTTGTGGTCAGTTTTTCTGATGAACAAATACATATAAAGGATCCAGTTAATTCCCCTGATTTTGGCATAATGACTATGTATTCTAAAATCAAGTTTGTTTTATATTACAAAAATATAACTATCTAGAGCTCCTTCTTGAAAACCTAGTGTGGTTAGAGCAATACTTGGATATTGTTTTTTAGCATTAGAAACTGAAAAGAGCATAATTAGGACAAATGTTACTGATGAACTATTTTTCTACATGGTGGCTTCAATTCTGCTGTGCTCATCATGGTTGTTGGAGTGAATTTCATGTAGTTTCTCATCTTCTGGAACCTGTTATGAAAATCAGAGAGGAGTTCAGTTGATTAGAAACAGACTTCCTTTTGTTACAAAATGAGACTAAAGTACACTGAGACAGTAATTCTGTTTGTATGTATCATGTGTCTGTTTAATAACTTTGACTCAGCCTGGCATAAACCACCATGGCATGAAAATTTTACAATTTATATTTACAATATACAGTCAATTTACAAGAAAGTTTATAATATATTTCCTCTTGTCTTGCCTTTTTGAGTTTGTTCTGGCATAAAAGATAAAATTCAGATTGCCTAAATTAAGAATTTGCCATCAGATTATTTGTGCAAACCACAAACCTCAGGAGAGCAGGATTGCAGTGTGTTGTACATCTTCCAACATAATGGAAACAAAGTGAGGTTGTATCTTACCTCCCAATAAACAGAGTCATCAAAGCAGTTCTGGTCAGATGCTTGCCCCAAGAAGGGCAACTTTAGAATACCACCTGCCAGAAAAACATCATCAGAGGTTAAAAATGTACAAAATGCCCAAATAAATGTTCCTCAGATTTACCCAAGGAGATCATCTAATTTTCCTGCCTTTTTTTTAGTCTACAGAAATTCCCAACCATCTTGGCACATCAGGTCACTCATTATGAGAGGTGAAGCAGGTTTCTTCATGTCAACAGGAATAAGCGCTTGTTTTTAATTGCTCAGATTTTTCCCAGATTTCAGACTGGAATTTTCTGTTTCAACTTGAACTTTTGTTTGGATAGTGTGCACAACCACATGGAAACATGTGACAGCTAAATGAATATGTCTTAATCTCAAACTAGTTTCTGTTCAGAATTTTAAGTGTCTAAATCTAGAGAAGAACTCAATCCAGAATAACATCTCATGGTAGCTATGTACCACCCCAGATCTTTGAAGTATGCATTCAGTAAGATAGCTAGGCTTCATTTGAAGCCAAAATTATTGGAAACCTGCTCTTCCATATTTAAGTTTCTGTCAGTGTGCCATCATGCATTACTTCCATTTTTCTATTTTGTATTAATCATATGAAAGTGTTGATACCTTGAACTTCTCCATGGGCAAACCTCTAAATTCACATAGTTTCAGTTGCCATATCCATCCTACTGACCTGTCAATGCTCCGCCCACCAGTGCAATTCCAATCGTACTGCCCAGGGCAGCGGCCTGCATGCCAGGAGTGAAGGGGAAACCTTGCCTGAAAAGAGCATAAAAACAAACCATTGAAAGGCAAAAAATTGTTACACTGTGGGACTGATAATTAGTCTCACTACATTGCTGTCTGCTGGATATGATGGCTTATTGATAAGATGGCTTATAGGAAAATATCCTGGCATTGCTGTGTACAAGGCAGAAAGCATGTAGGATTGATTTTATTTTGGTTTTGTTTTAGACTACAGGTGAAAACAAGTTCTTTGAAAAGGCTATTAGTATCTTGTAAGCCTTTAGAGAATGTCTCCCTTTGTCAAAAGACCAGCATTTCATCTTGGAGTCTTTTAAAATAGTACAAATAGACCATTTTGCCAATTTTCTTGGAAATCTTACAGCTACCAGCAGTGTAACTGTAGATTCTTTTAAGTTTGAATGGTTCTGTATGCTGGTTTCTTATGATGTTTTTGATTATTTTTTTTAAATTTTTACTCGAGGTTTTATTTTGGAACAAGATTGATATGTAAAGGGTGTGTTAAAGGCAGGATATCAAGAAATGTTCTATTTAAACCAGAACACTATATCTGACATAAAATCAAAGATGCATTTGCTGAAAAAAAAACCCCAAAATCATAGTTAGGTCCAAGGAAGCTGGAAAATTAGGATAGACTTTCAAAATTCAATACGCTCCTTTCTCTCGTCTCTCTATAACTCACCCAACTTCTGTTGCAGTTACTATGATGCCAGCGATACCTCCCAGTATTCCAGGTAAACCATGTAAATTATGAACTCCACAGGTGTCTTGAATTTTCAGCTTGGATGCCAACAAAGGCTGCAATGAGAGGAAATACAAAGTTTATAGTAAGTTTATAGACTTCCATTATCTATAGAATGATATGCAAAAGAAAGCAGCACAGAAGTACAATAAAAGACTTAAATTATTTAATGTACAGAAAATTTGGCTATACAACCTGTTAACTTTTCCTTCATTGTGCAATTATCTATATGCAGGGAAAAACAAATACTTACATAAAATATCAAAGTTACCATCATAAATAGAATGGTGCAAAACACTTGTCAGTCCATTGATATTCCTAATCTTTTCGGCCTCTACAAAGAGGCTGAAAGAGGTGGCCAAGTATTATATACATGTCTGTTCTGAGTCTTCCAGAATGTTCCTCCATCAGGAAATGGCAGTTTAAACAGTTTTAGTCAGAATATTTTGTTTCTGCATTTTGAACGTGAAACACTTCCATTTTATAATTTGAAAGTATTTTCAATTATAGACCTATTTAGAAGTTTTTAAAGACTGAAATTTAATTAGTCCTGTTTCACTGATCTGAAAGATAATTCTTACAGTGGAGGTTGTTCACGAAACATGGGCTTAGAGCAAAATTCTAGCAGCTCCTTGAACAGAAATCCCAACTCTGATGAACCTTAATATTTTTATAATCCTTCTCTGGTTTTAGCTAAATGATGGACTGAAGTTAGCTCATGAGCACATATTTAAGTCACACCGATTTCAAAGTAACAGTTATCTAGAATTTATTTTCTGTGCTGCATTAGCCAGTTTCTAAACTCCCTTTCTAGCAAACCAAAGGAGCTCCAGTAAAGCCAATGAAGCAATGAGTAAAAGAGCAGAGCAGAAGTGGCTCCTTAATACTTACAGTCAGGAAGTGGAACCCAAGGACAGAGATGGCTCCAGCAATGCTTCCAATGAGCATGGCAGCAAAAGGACGGATTGGCAGATCAGCACAGGTCCCCACTGCGACTCCTCCTGCCAGGGTGGCATTTTGAATGTGAACCTGCAAAGAGTATGCAGAGGTGGAGATGATATATGTGGAGCAGCGGCTTGTTTTGGAGCTGAATGACTTGTAAGACTTGTGCACATACAGAAGTTTTCCTCTTCTTCAGGTGAGATCTTTCCAAGGAAGAATAAACAGGAATTTAAAACAGTGTTCCCTGTTACACTTTCAGGATATTTGCTCGAAGCTGCTTTAAGGCAGTTTAACTGGGACCAGTATTATGAAGTCCAGCTTTTGCAAAGTCACTTAAACTCATTTAATCTCTTGAGAAGCCAGGCTGAGCCAGCAAGACCTGACTTCTACAACAGCAGCAGGTCCTGCAAGCTCATTGAACAGTCCCTGCTTACATTGGGCTTAAATAAATACTGCTGGAAAGGAACGAGTGAAAACATAGGCCTGGATTTTAAGGCAAGGAGATGATCTAGTTGGGCTTTGCCTGTTGTGCAGGTGGACTGTGAGATTTCCAGGGAACAGGTGAGAGGGAACAGGGAACAGGCCTTGAGAGACCTATTTTGTCTGTTGCAAAATGATAACTTACGTAAGGTCTTCTTTGGAATAAGACCCAAAAGTCCACCTGAGCATTGGACTTCCCACTGAGGAATAACATATCTAAAGCAGAGTGGATTGCCCCAGAACCCAATCTGACATTATAGCTTTTAGACATGTAATAACTCTAATTTTGCCCACAGTGTGAGCAAAGGCTCCAGATAGCTCAAGGAGTTTGGGAATCTGCCTAAGCATCCTTATTATAGAGGAGTGAATCAATTTAATAGAGGTTGCAATGTTATTCTTACCATATTGAATTTGCCTCTTTCATCCATCAGGCTGGAGATGGCAAATGTTACGACAGCAGATGCAGCCAAGGAATAATAAGTATTGATAATCGCTTCCTTTCTGCTCGGTTCAGATGCTATGGCAGAGTTAAAACTGGGCCAAAAAAGCCAAAGGAACAAGGTACCTGGATGAATATAAGACAAAAATGGAACGACGGCTATGCAGTCACCAGGGATATTTCAATGTGAAAGATCAAACACAACAGAACTAGCTACAAGAAATTAGGAAGATGATCAATAAGAAACATGAAATAGCCAAAATGCTGGCAGAAATAATAGACTGTGTAGAAGCTTTTGCACTGGCAGCTGGGATTTTGACACACAATGTCTGTCAAATCTTACTGAAAGACTTTAATGTATTGTGACCCTTTGTCATGCCCCCCTCACTGCCAGAGCTCACCACCAGTGGGAAGACCATACCAGAGTGGGACGTGTTAGCAAGACAGATCACATGCAAATCCATTAATATCTATTGATATAACTGATAGTTTTAGCTGGTAATTTGATCTTTGAACAGATCTCATAGACAGATAGTTGAATGGTTTCTAATATTCATTAGTGGAACAGGCACATCTCAATATTTTTGATTTTGGCTCCTTATAACAGAAGATTTAACAATAAGGACATCTCCACTAACGCCCAGTGAAAATACATCTTTAGTTTGGTCTTTCTTTTTTTTAAGCAAGGAAAACATTCTGCATAAATCAAACAAAAAAGAATATGCCTCTAGGAGCGTACTTAAGAAAATGAATGCAGCATAAATTAAAATATAGGCAATCATTAAAACATAGGGTTGAAAGAGAACAACTGATCACCACTCACTATTACTTCACTTACCAATCATGGCAAACATGTCTGAGTGATAGGTAGATTCTTCATTTTCATGTTTATTTTTCAAACCAGGACGATACAAGACTAGCGTTACAGCCAAACCAAAATAAGCTCCAAAAGCATGGATAGTCATTGAGGCTCCAACATCTGTGGCCTGTAATAGGGACCCAAAATAATGTTACAAATTTTGTACGGCATGAAGATGAGGATTTGATGAAGGAGAAGTATGGATGATATTAATGACTTATGACTGAAACTAAAACCTAGAAGTATTACAAAGTGAGATCATTTGCTATAAACAGAAAACAAAAATAGTTGTACCTTGAGTATTTCTGTAACCAGATGTTCGTTGCATGCAAAGATTGTGATCTCCAGAATTGTCAAGATCAGCATCTGAACAGGACTTGTTTTTCCCAGGACTGCTCCAAATGAAATCAAAGCAGTTGCTGTACTGAAGTCTGCATTTATCATGCTGATGTTAAGAAAACGAATAAAAACAAAGCAAACCAAAACAAAAACACAGGGAGAAAGAAAATCAGTTTAAAGAGACCCAAAATAAGGCTGTAATATCAAACCTGTCGTATCATTAAAATGATAGAGCTTTAACTCTTCAGATATAAAATTATCAAGATCATATTTGTGGGTGAAAATTAAGTCAAACCTTTCCAGGTGGGTTTTGCGGGGATCTTACTCAAAAAGTTTTAAAAAGTGGGAAATGTGTATACACCATATATGTGCTCAGCTGTTAGAAATGATAGTGGAAGGTCAGATGAGATGTGTATTGTGGATGTGCAGGGATATTTCCAACTTTGGCTGTCACCTGAACTTCAAAGATAACAGGGAGCTCCTAGCTTTGATCAGGTGGTTAAGTCATTTCAAAAGCCTTGCCTGCCTTCATGTCACTGTGCATCATGTTTGCACTAGCTGTCAGGAAGGATCAGTGTTACTGGGTTATGGAGAATGGCAAAGATAAATAAGGACACAAATTGGTCAAAAACTTCCAGCATAGAGAGGCATTAACTTATGGGTTCCTCTACAACTGTCTCTGTGTAAGCATTAAGAAGTTACTTATATTGTTTCTGCTTGTCCCTCAGTAATATTTGGATGCTGTTTCTTTCAAAATTGTCTACAAATTGTCTCAGAATACAATACTGCAGCTGTGGAAAACACTCTGAGTCCTTGGTAGAACCAGCATAGATGAATGGGAGAGAGACCATAAACATCCAGAGACTCATGAGGTCTCTATGGTTAGAGTCTTACTCTGTGATTAGGGTCCAAAACCTCCTGCAGTCTGATGCTCATACAAATCATTTCTTAAGAAGTAGAAAACCTCATGAGTGGATAGACACACTGTTCCAGACTTTCTTCTGTGACCCCGAGTGTCTTGGCAGGACAGATCCTTTCAGGCCTGCTGGATGCAGGAGGTAGTGTGCTACTGCTGGAAATTCTCCAGCTTCCACAGCTCGAGACATTCAAAGCAGCCTCTCTACATGACCCACATGTAACATCACACCTCAGATTTCATCCCACCCTTTGTTTCCCTTAACCCAGTGCACCACCTGTTTCCTCTTTAAAGGTGAAGGGAAGATGAATGCTGAGAGGTGGACAGCAAGGCTCAATCAAATTGCAGTGAACTTAGAAGTCTGATCACACAGACTTAACTTATGGCTTCTCCCGAGATCTTAAGGGGTAGAAATGTCAATTTTGGTAAATTCACATGTACCTTTTGATACCAGCATGAATTTTCCCTTCTGTCATATGCCAAAATCCTTGCATCAGCGTTCCCCATTGGAGACCGAAGGCAGCAATGAGCATGTTGATACCAACACTACTGAATCCATATTTCTTCAGAAAGGTCATCAGGAATCCAAATCCAACAAATATCATCACATGGACATCCTGAAAGACTGAAGGGAAAAGAGAAGGTGTTTGTGTAGTGACTATGAAGGGAGGAAAGCTATGGATAAACGAGGATTTAATAGAAGAGAACTCATGCCATCAGTGTGATCTATGCTTTTCTGATTAATGACTTGTCTACTAACTGAAGATTGAGTGTCTGGAAAATGTAAGACCCAAATATTGATTTTATTCCTTGCTATATCATTATGGAAACAACATTAGATCTCTATACTAAGAAATTTAATGTATCTGGAACTGTTCTCTGGGTGTGAAGTCACAGATATCACAGCTTCATGTCCTTACAGAAAAGTTCTCTTTCCTTTCAGTTAAGGCTGTCACATCCAACATGTTCTGGCAAACTCCATTGGTGTGGCAGAGTGCTAGTTGGACCGGTGCAAAGTTTTGCTTGTGATCCCTGAAACTTACTGTACAACAGATTGATTTCTTTGGGTAATAGAAAAATGCATTTAAGGCAATGTCTAAACCAGTAAATTGTTATTGCTAATCAATATATTCTTAGCCCTCCTTCAAATATACTTTAGAAAAATATATTTATTTTGTTAAAATATGGCTAGTTCTTTTTATTTTTATAATAAGTTTTTCTTTAAAGTTTAAGAGTTTTCAAAGTTTTATATATATATTTCCTTTATTAGGCTTTTTAATACAAACTGAACTTACTGCCACAACGTGGATATTTTATATTTTAAATTACTTTGTTAACTCTGAAGAGTTTTATGTAATTTAATGAATTCTACACAAAGCGAGTTTGAGACCTGTAATTAAAGCTTTATCTCTGATTTTATTGTTAGCAAGAACCTCAGTAAAAAGAAAATATTTCTTTTCATTTCTATTTCATTGCCTCTTACACAACAATATCCTGGAAGAACTGGAGACATTGACCTGGTTAGTATGATTGCCTTGAAGTTACATTTCCCAGCTAGGTACTTTGAGCATTCCCCCGGTTTTGGAATATGCACTACCACGTTTAGCCAAAAGAGGGCCCAGAAGTATAAGAAGTTACTGGAGATTCTTAATACACTCTATTACATTTGCACTGTCTTGTTTCAGCCCTGACCTAGCTCTGAAATACACACATACATGTAGTATGATCCTTCACAATGAGCTATGCACATCTAAGAAATAACGTAGAAACGCAGGTCATTCACAACCCTATTGATCCTCTTTAGGTTGGACAATTTCACATTTATTTACAGATTTTTTGAGGCCCCTGAAGTCCTTTGGAAGCTTCCTATTTTCCTCAATGTTACTCAATTCGAACTACTCTCCAAACTCTTGTGTTGCACTTACAACTTATTTTAAAGGGTACACAATCGTCTTAACTTCTCTATTTGGGCTTCTGCTCTTTTTGATCTACTTGCATATTTTGTAATGCAATGCCACAGGAAAATAACTGTTTCACTTAGAGGACGTGGCAAGAGATGAGAAAGATACATCTAGGGACTATATAAACCATGCTAAAACAACCTTCCTGACCCTACCAGCATCAAGTTTTAGTGTCTTAGTGGATACAGAACCCCAAACACAGTTTAATTTGCCCATATTCCTATGTCAAAAGGAATCAGTGGGGAGCGTTTAGGAAAATCTTGTGTTCATTAAAACATAAGATCACTTTATGGGTGCATCTGTTTGTGCATCCTCCCAGCTTGCAGCAGCCTGTGCCATGGGAACACAGAGCTGTGGCTTTGTGGTGGACTGCACATCTTGAGCAACTCCTTCAAATGTCTTGGAAAACACGTAGCAGTGGCTACTACAGGTAGGACTGAATGTGGACAACCTTCTTGGCCTTCCTCTAAACACCATTCTGACGAGCTCGGGTACAGATGTTCTCCCACAGTTGTTTTTTTTTCAAGTGGGACAAAAATATCTCGGCAAGTCACATGAGAAAGATCACAAACAAGGGAAGGAGTAACCTTAGATCTTTCACCCTCTTTTTAAACTGGAAACTGGATGCTGAACAAGCTTTTTTTCCTCCTGCTTGCAATAATTCTCTACAAGTGATCATTTACCCAGTAACTTATGGGATCAGCACCTTTGCATTTGTGAAGTGGCGCGGGTTGTTTGTCTGACTCCTGTAAAACTACTTTATTAAAAGTTCATTAATGTTACTAAAGAAATATAGAGCCAGAAGAAATACAGAACTGAAAAGCTGCACAGCAACATCTACACAAGTA
Source organism: Mesitornis unicolor (assembly GCF_000695765.1). Classification (NCBI taxonomy): domain Eukaryota; kingdom Metazoa; phylum Chordata; class Aves; order Mesitornithiformes; family Mesitornithidae; genus Mesitornis; species Mesitornis unicolor. Next base: position 30,886 of record NW_010207253.1, read on the forward strand.
ACCTTTCTGTTTGTCTTTTGCAGAAGAAAATGGAAGTGTCTTAAATATACTCTAGGCACCACAAGCCAAAATGATATACAACTTCAACAGTTTCCAGTGTCTATCGCACTTGAGTTTCATGTACAAAATGAAGGGTATGTTTGAAAATTACCTACTTTTTTATTATTATTTATTCAGCCTGTGCCATGGACTTTCCAATAAAGTTTTCATTTTGGCCATTCAGGTTAGTTAGCTTCAGGTAAGAAAGTTTTCCTAATCTTTCTTATGTTTTTTTTAGCATTCAGTATATTACTTGCTCTTGTTTGCAATGTCTTGGTTAAATCATTGCAGACAAAGCAAGTACATTGTTCTCATACAAATAATCCCATTCCTGTGTACAATCTCTCAGTAAGTAATGTCTAGATTAGTGAAAGATGCTTTACCGCTAAGATAACCTGACTCTACACATGAGCAAAAGAACAGGATTCAAAAGCATCTTGAGTCTAATTCTCTGTGCCTATAAATAGGGCTTGTGCACGCTCATGTCTCTTTTGAAAGGTGTTTTTAGAAATCTTACCCCAGCCCTGAAGATCAGAAGCAATTCTGTTTGAAACAAGCAGCTGGTTGGCATGTAATCCTGGGTCCTCCTGAAGGCTAGCCTGGGTTCATATAAATGTTTTAAAGCTGTCTGGACTTATTTACGCAAAAGTTTAAAACTCCTGGTTAAAATCAGGCTAATTCATGGATGTTGAGGACAAATTTCAACTAGTATAGCCTATAGTTTGTGCTTGAACTACCTGTTATGCATCCTTTTAAAGAAGAGTCAGTTTGGAATGATTTCAAATGATGGGGAAAACAGCATGATTTGAAATAAACTGTTTCAGTAACTTGTTGTGTTTAACAAAACATAATATTTCTATTCTGTGAGACAGTAATATAAAGATTAGGAAAAGCATTCCAGCAGCTCCTGAACAAAGCCAGTGCACATGATTCTGCAACGCTGACCAAGACCAACATACTAATTCCACCACAAGGTCTCCTTATGGTGGTCAGTCTCAACACAAAGATGCTTGTGGCATCTAGGTTTATACTAAAACTGTGATTTTTCTTTAAAGGAGTAAACCGTAGAACCCCGCACAAGAGGGATGCGTAAGTTTTCCTAGGCCACGAGTCTTGGACAATTACAGGACATTATATACAGGATAACAGCACTAAAGAAATCCTCTAGAAGTACTCAGAAAACCATCACAGGCCTTTGTTCTCACATTCTAGTCATATGGCACACCTAAAGTTGTCCATCCAATTTGCCATGACTGTACTTGCATCCACCAGAAATGGATATGATGCAAAGCTCTGCTTTGGGAATAACCTCAGCTCAACTCCCCCTTACCTGAGTACAAACCTGTCGTAGTCCTTGAATATGTTTTTCATTTTTCTTCAGTCCAAAAATACTGAAACAGCTTGAATTCATGGTACTGTGGTATTTAAGGCATGTAAAACGGGCCCTGCGCTATAGTTCTGAGAATATAAATCAGCCCCTGGAAGAAACAACTAAATCTACGAGGTACAGATGAGTTAACATCCCTGTGGAGAGCATGAAGAGAGCAGCTTGAACTCATGATTTTGTGAACTCAGGGGATGTCCTGGCTTGAGATATGTTTTAATAGGTCTACACAACTGTAGCATTAACCTTCTGCCAGGCCCTCAGGCAAGCTGTGATCCCATGTGTCCTTTGTAGACAGGGACATTTGAGGGCCTAAAAGTGAAAACACAGGTATTAGGAAGTCCTGTGTTGCTTCTTCCATGCTCTTTCTGCCCGCATTACTTACTGAGAGTAGTCTCTGATCTATGCTATGCCTAAAGCCATACCTAGGAGGGGGTCAAGGTGCTGGTTTGCAGGAGAGGAAAACATGCCAGAAGCTTGGCAATCTTGTTCAATGAGGGACAGTGTGCAGGTATAACATCGTATAACACACACTGCCTGTGCAGAAGAGCATGGGAGACAGCAGACAATTTCTCCCACATATTTTAAACACTGATGTTAAGGAAGAAATAGCTATAGATGATCCCTATCTGGATAGACTAAAGGCCCATATTGTAGTGTTAGCATTGGGTGAGAAGAACCCTTTTCACTGTGATGTTGATGACGCTTCTGCCTCCTTTCTGACACCTTTTTAAAATTGAAATATTAAATTAGAAACAGAGCTCCATACAAGGATTAGGAGAGGGTTTTGTTAAGCGTGAGAGCAGTCAGGATTTCCCCAGGGAATGGTATCTACGGCGATGCATGTACCACAGGTAATCTCTATCTAGAAGACTCGAGGTTTACTAAGAAATGCACCACAGTACTGTAAGGGGCCACTGAAGACTATTAAATTGCTGGCATAAGCACAAGGATCTCATGCAATTTCCTTTATTTTTCTTGGTAAGGGGGACTCCAAGAAAATACAAAAAAAATTTAGTACCAGAGGCGGCAGGTGATATTCAGACTAGAGAAGGTAATTTTCTCTGTTCTTGAGGGGCAAATAGACTTTAATCTGAGTCTGAAGGACCCACATCCTAGAGAGCATCCTTCTGGCTAAGGAAATTATACAAAGATGCCCAAAATACTCTTATTCTGTGCCTGTATTTATTGTTGTCATGTTGTTTTGGGGTAGAGTCAGAGAAGAGGTAGGTGGGCAGGTTTTTTAGGCAGTAGCTGTGTTAATAAAATAACAATGCCAGAGCAGAATTATCTATGCTGTCAAATTATTAGTGTGGTCTCTGGCATGGTTTTTTGGTTAGGCCAACTATCACCTCATGGGTGACAGTAGACCAAGGGTCATTCCCAACACACCATAGAGATAAATCCACCTAATTTAGGAACTGGGATAGTTCAATATCATGGACATGACCAAGCTATGTCTCAGAACGAGAACAGGCTCTGGCACAGCCTAAGTTACTCTATCTCAGGGACACTGCTGCATCTCAGTGGAGTTAACCCAGCTCTGTGTAATTAGCCCCTGATGTCCATCAGCTGACTTGCATCGCGAGCTGAATAATGTTGTGCATTCACTGAACTCTCAACTGGACAATGCTCTGTGTGAGAGTATACAACACAAGACTACTAGGAAGTGAAATGATCCCAAGTACACATTTCCCTGTAACAGTCACTGAAAGGCCAGTTAGGAAGAGACAACAAAGGGATACATTCAAAATTATATGAGTACTACATACAAACAAGAAGTTCTGTACCGTTATTAGAACTGAAATCAGGGCTACAAGTTGTTAACACATCAGAGCCCCAAAAACAACCAACAAACCTTCAATACTGCCAGCAAGACGCAGGCTGCTCCTCTGCAGACTTATTTTTCTATTTATTTACAACAGTCTGATCTTTGCATGAGGAGAAAGAGGGTGGGAGAAATCAGGAACTACTTCTCAGGCCAAAAGCTTTCTCCCTGAAATTACCTGAGTATTTACAGAACAACAAATCAATAGAAACTTTTGCTGACTAAACCATTACTAACTACAATTGAGCCACTGCTTTGAAAGATAGGAGGGGGTTGTCCACCTTGCGACAAAAACTGTTTCTCTTTGTGGAGTCCAGTTTCTGCAAAATTGTTTTGGAACAATGATGAATATGCTGTCCAATTTCCGTGTTCTTATAAAACAACCTTTTGAAACCTGGATGTCAGTAACTAAATGCCCCGTTCATTTTCATTATTTGATCCAGTAATCAGGATAGAAGGTTTGACAAGAAGCACTACCATCCATCTCTGGAAAATGCTAGAATTGTACAAAGCAATTCAAATTTCTCCAAGTTTTAACCTGCTATGCAAACACACTATTTTCAGGACTCTTTTCTCCCAGAACAGCTTACTTCTTAGCAGTTAGCTACTTTCAGAATTTTATATGTCCTCAACTTGAATTTGTCTTTGAAGCCTGCTACTTTCACACCTCAGAAAAAATTTGATTGCCCCAAGCATGCCTTTCTTTTCTAGCTCTATTGGTAGGTCTCGTAAGTTATTCCGAAATCTTGCTTAGGATTAATTTAAAGAAATTTTAACTTTCATAAATCTTAGCAACACTTACATGGGTATAAAGTTTGGTAGTCATCTCTTCTGTCGTATTCCACAAATATTCCAAACAAGACAATGATGATCACTTCCAGAAGAAGAGCCAGGATGGAGAACTTGAACCTCATGTTGGTGTCGAGGACTGAAGGCATTGCAGGAGAGTGGGCAGCTGTGAAAGCCTGATAAAGGACGCTTGCCTTCACCGGAGCTGCCTAATTCTGTGGATCTGGGTGATATAGCAAAAAAAAAGGGACAGGCAAACACACCGTCACACCCACTATGGGAGGGAAACAGTATGGGTCAATATAGCATTTTATTACTTCTCAGGCTATTTCTGGGCATGAGATGTTGACTTACATTTTTTTTTCAATTTGTAATGCAAACCAGCTCATTTAGCCACAGATCTGCTTCTCACTGTCTTAGATGTATTTTAAAAAAGCAATAGCCTGAAAGAAAATCTCACAGAGCCTGGTTTGCTGCACATAGTAAGGAACACAGCAACAGTCAACTCTGTTTACTGTAGTCAATAATTTCTTCAAGTTGTATCTTTTGTTTTGAAAGGTAAGTAATTTTTCATCTTATATGAAACATGAATAATTTCCTGTCTCTCTTCATATAGGATGTGATAAGCAAAGAGAATCTCTTTCAGCAGGCTGAAGAAGTGCTTGTTCTTATTTCACAGTGAATGAAGCAGTCAGAGAACAAGTTGTCATTGCGAACTCCTAATTAAAAAGAAAATAATTATACTTCTTCATAAGAAAAAAGGATATTCTTAGTTGTAAAAAATAAAGCTATATATTATTCAAAAGAATTTGGAAAAAGAGTTCAATTTTTCAATTTTATTTATTGCTTTTTGCATTTCTGTTAGCTCGGACAATGAAAACGGGTCAGAGACCAAAATTCTTATATGGTTGTAAAAAGCTCAGTTTGTAAACTTTCTCATGTATAAAAGAGCCAATTAGATTTCACTTAGATCACTGGTGGTTGATCACTCGTTCTTGAGATTCACATTGCTATCAAAATTCATCACAACTCTACAAAATTTTGTGGATAAAATATTTTATTGATGTGATACTGAGTAACTTGGCCAGTTCAGAAGTTAGGCCAACAGTTTTATGGTAGAAGCCCTCACTTAATTAAAAAGTGTATCTATTAAAAATAAAATATATAAAATATATCCGTTACCAAAAAAGAGATATTGCAGTAGTAGACTAATTTGTCATGAAGTAGTAGAGCTAGGACACAGCAATAAAACACCATGTCAGTATAAAAATCGACATAACCTATAGATGCTGGGAGATGATGCTGGCTGCTGACTTGGTGATACTACTGATGGAGAATGCTCACATGCTGGGAGATTTAAAGAACTCAGGGTTTTTTGGGGGGTACATCTATACTGGTGTACCAGTTTCTCTGGTCTAGAGGCCAATTTATATTTCTGTCAACCTTTAGCCTGCCAAGTAGGATGGCTGACACCAGGTACCTTTTAGGAATGGTGCCCTGTTTATGGTAACTCCTGGACTAAGTCTGCTTGACAATGCTGTTGTAGTCTTAGGGAGGATAAAAGCCCTGGCACTGTTCAGTTGTTTGGTATAAAGGTAGAATTAGACCATTGTCCAAACTAAATTTAAAATTATCTCAGCTTTTTCTCCTCGAAGACAGGTCTGTGGCTTTGGAAAGGAAACCAAATTATTTGGGAAGAAGAACATACCATCTATCGCAGAATCAAACTTGCAAGTAGCAAAGCTAAAATAAGCACATACGTATGTTTTCTTTGTAGTGACTGTATTTCATTTGAACAGCTGAAAGAGAGGAAGCAGAGCTTTGTTAAAAAGCTATTGCTCGTCCTTGCTGTGCCACAGGATAAGGCAGACGGCAATGTTTAACTGTAAGGAGCTGTGAGCTCCTTCATTTTCACAGGAAGTGATTATAAAAGAACAAAATAATGAGTAAAGTTCATTGTTTTTAAACCATAGATCAGATATTAATATCTTGTGTTATTCACTACATAATGTTTTCCCTAGTGAAAATTTCACATGACGTATGAACAATTCTTATATTAAGTCTCTCAGGGGTGCAGAAAAGCCTTCTTGTTGAAATCTTATTGGGGAGAGTGACTTCTAATAAATGTTTAAATTTTAAAATGGGTCAAGTCAAGTTCATTTAATCAGGACTTTCTCTGAAATTATTACTTTATATATTAAATTGCATGCAGGTACATAAACACAGAGACACATAGACACACAATCTATATTGAAAGAGTATTCATGCATTTCTAAGTGGACCATGTTATATTGCATTTGTAGTTAATGTGAAATAACATGCACCTCAAGAAAACTATTAGTCTCAACTCACTTAAAAAGTTGTCTTGGGAAAAGATGCTGAGTGTTTTAGAGATTCTCATTTCCTTTCACTGATTATAGTGCAAGTCTTTGGTGAGTAGTTCAGATATAAGCATTCAAACTCTTGAAGCTTGACTCAAGAACAGGTTTTTCACCCAAGAATTTCAAGGATTTGTGAAATGTACTCTTTTGCTCTGCTGTGATTCACGTGGCTTGTGCAGTGGATGAGGCAGGGATTTGTTACCTGAGGGTACAAACAAAAGCTGTGCTGCAACATGTACGTGCCAGAACGCTGATGTACCAGGATATCTGGAATACACAGTCCTTAAGAATTATATTTAGCAAACCTCATATTGCCTTCTTAGCAGACTTCCACATGCCTAGCTTTCCTCCTCCCCACTTTTTAAATTTTTCCTCTTCTTTCTTTGACCAGAAAAAGCAATTTAGCTACCTTCCCAGTGAGGTGATGTGATGTCCAGCAGCCACAGATGAATGGTCCCTATACACCTACAGGAGATTTAAATGTGGTTAGGGACTCAAGACGTTATAATCCAATACTTGCATACTCCAGTATTTATCATTCTATTATAAATAAATGAAACACTTCTCTTCACCTTTAACGAGGTTTTATCTGTCAGCTTTTAACTACAGATATTACTAAGTTTAAGCACAAAAGACTGACAACGCTAGCTACCAGAAGGAAGAAGATGCTTTATTTAGAGCATGCTATTTGAGAAAACCTCGTTTGACCTCACTCACTGCCTCACTTTTTGCTGGTTGAGATGAGCTTTGCCTGATATCATGCTTGGGTTTGGAGACTGCTTCAGGACATGGCAGATCTTTTAGATATTCTCCTCAAGTCTTCCCAGGGGAAGACGGATAAATAGCAATACCCTGAGTCTGAAGCAGTGGTGGGAGGGAGAACAGTTTCAGCTTTCTTCTGAAAAGCTTGCATTGATCTTGTGGCTGTGACACGATGCTGCTCTGCACCCAGCACTGAAAATGACCGTTTTAGACTCCTTGTAGGTCATTCAAACCTGATGAGAAATTCATGGGACAAGGAAGAGTTATCTTTGCAGCATGCAGACTCCCCTGTCTGCCAGATCTGCAGCACACTGGGTAGGTTTTTCAAATAGAAGAGTGAAATTAAATCATGGCAAATATTAGGTGCTGAGGGTGAACTATCAACACTGTGCTTTGTATATACAGCTCAAAAAAGAGACAGCTTCATTTCTTTAGAGGAAAAAAAAAGACTATTTTCATTCTTTTAGGTAGTTTGTGTTTGAGTGATGTTCCCTACTAATTGGAAAATCTTCTACAGGTGGCTGTGGGGTCTCCATCATACCATCTATGGAGTGTTCAAAATGTTTATCCTGTTAAGTCATGAAAATGAGGTCTTGATCCTGCAGCTCTACATCACAGTGGAAATTCTGTGAATAGGAGTAAATCAATAGGTCCTGCATACATTTCCCAGCTGAAGCAACTTCCATGTCAATGGCTGTCTCTGTCATTTCCATCTGTTTTCCTGATAGTTTTGTTTCTGCCACAAACTTGCCAGGTGATGGGGAACAGCCACCTGCAGCCTCTAATTTCACAGGTCAGTAGTCTTTACATGTCCATCCAGCTGCTACATAGGGCAGTCAAAAATGCCCACATTGTGAGCTGCTGGTCTTTAATGTCTAGGAAATTCTCTTGTGTCTCCCTATTAGCTTCTGCCCAGTCATGATGGCTATAAATACAATGGAAGAAGTGAGGGTGGTCTTTGATAAATATTGTTGCACATCTGTATCTATTTTCTGATGTTGGGTATTTGTCTTTTAAATAGCCATTGGGTTTTTCATTCTGCTTTTCCATCTGATGGAAAAATATGGTGTTGGTGAGGTATCACAGACTTTATGTAAATAAATGTGAAAAGTTTTAGCAGACTTTCAAGCTTCCAGACAAATCAAAGTAAGAGATAAAGGGGTAGTCTAAGCAGTATCGTTACCTAAAGAATGAGAAAAAAAAGCTGCATTTCTTAATATTTTTATATAGTACTCTCAGGCATCATTAGGAGTGACATTCACCTGACCAGACATATCTAACCAGTAATGCTTCCCTTTTAAGTCAGAAGAGAAAAACAGAAAATTCCAAGAGTATTTTATTTCATCTTAAAGGAAGATACCTAAAACTGCTGAATAGGCCAGGTGAATGCAAGGACCTGGCATTCAATGCCCTTTTGGTCATGTTTGTTGGCTGACACAAACTCACATCAGCTTCAGGATGCCTTCTAGAAGAGAACTGATGTGATTTGCTGAAGAAGCTGGTGTTATTTAAAACTCTAAGTTTGGTTCATTGAAGTGGGAGCTATGAATATCCCTCAGCCAATGATGTGGATTTATGAAGCATGACTTGGGTGTACACCAATTTTTAAGCTACTTCTTGGTGTATGCTTTTGTTGCGGACATAGCTGCAGAGACCAGAAAGGTAGGATAAAGTGCAACTTGCCTGAACACTGTGAAAGAAATGTTTCTTAGATCTCCTGAACTTTAAGCTGAATAAGTTTTTTTTGAGAACATTGACATTTATCCCATTTCTGTCATGTCACGGTAGAAGAGTTTTTTCATTAAACGTTAACTTTAACGCTTTGAGTCAGCAGACACCTGCCTTACCCCAAGTTGAAAGCTCAGCCAAGTAAATACAGTTTGTCCATACACTCCTTAAATAGCCTCCTTCACCTTGAAAAGTGACAGTAAGTGTGTTTTCTGACTCTTTGGATAGCAACAATAAGATTGTCTTGTATGAATCAAAACCACCTCCACCAGCCACTTACCTGATTTCTTGCAAATGTGTGGGAAATAAGGTCACTGATGCATCACTAAACATTTATTACAGGGAACACTAATACATCCATCAGAAGAAGGAAGAAACACAATGGACAAATAGCAATCACAGCTTTATTACATGCTGGTTTAGTTTACCTGACTATTACAGGGTCTTTTGCTGAAGTAACTGTGTTTTAGTTTTCCATTTGAAATCAAGCAGACTTTCTTCTCTAGGAAATACCTTGCTTGATTACTTTACAACATTTTTTCTCTCTCCAATATACAAAGAACTGATGGAGGTTTAAGACTAGAAAGAGTGGAGCATCTTCCTTATGAGGAGTGGCTGAGGGAGGCAGGTCTCTTTAGCTTGGAGAAGAGGAGACTGAGGGGTGACCTCATTAATGTTTATAAATTTGTAAAGATTGAGCGTCAGGAGGAAGGAGTCAGGCTCTCCTCAGTGATAGTCAATGACAGGACAAGGGACAATGAGAGCAAGCTGGAGCATAGGAGGTTCAACCTGAACATAAGGAAAAACTTCTTCACTGTGAGGGTTACCGAGCACTGGCCCAGGCTGCCCAGAGAGGTTGTGGAGTCTCCTTCTCTGCAGACATTCAAGACCCGCCTGAACAAGTTCCTGTGTGACCTGGTCTAGGTGATCCTTCTCTGGCAGGGATTGGACTGGATGAGCTTTCGAGGTCCCTTCCAACTCCTGATATTCTGTGATTCTGTGTGAGTTACTCATTTGGATTTTTTTTTCTCCACTCTAAATAAAATAGGCCAGAAAACTACATCCAGTTGAGCTGTGTTTGGCTAAAGTGTATCTTGTCAAAGAGAGGCATGGTGGGCTTCAAGACTTCACTGTTTCATGATCTGCTTTTATTGCATGAGTGTTGCAAAGATGGAATAGAATGCAGAAGCAGAACGTCTTGGTTGAGGTGTATCCCAAAGTTGCAGGAAAGTTGTTTACAACTGATAAAGGGTTCATTCTCCCTTACACAAGGGCCAGTTTGTACTGCTCTTGTAATAAATCAGGGACTACTGGAGGGAGGATGGATGCTTTACATATGCCTTAAAGCTCTACCTACCATCCTTAGAAAGCAATAAGTAATATAATAGTATGAATGAGATGAATGCTTTAAATCTCGGATGCTACTTGCAAAAGATGTTAATGATAAATCATGTGTGTCTATTGTCCTTTCTTGTTTTAACATGTGTTTCTTGCTTCCCATCAGTCCTCTGTGCTCAGTCATATCTGGGCACTTGAGGTGGCTCTTACAGAGATGCTGTTCCTGCCAGTGTGAAGTCCCTTACTTAAGTCTCGCTCTAAATGAAGGCAGGTATTAAGCCTCCGAAAAAGCACAGAGAGATGACTTCAGACATGGCAATGTATCATCTCAGTTGTCTTTCCTTACTGAGGACTGTCTCGAGGCTTCAAAATCAAGTCTGGAGCTGGGAATACACCTTTATTTCCTTGTGTTCACTCTGCTGTTTGCACCTTGCCAGAAAAGCACTAGGAAAGGGTACTTGTCAGGGAAACTGAGGAGAAGTCTTTTGCACTTCATTGACCTTTCATAATAAAGCTTTCCTTACTGGCATCAGCAAATATAGATGCATGTCAATCTGAGTGATCTTCAAGTTTCTCTTGGGATGTAGACACCCCACAACATCACTTCATTTAGATTTGTTGCCTCCAGTGTATTCTTGTTACATTCATGTTAACTAAAAACAATTCCCAATACATAGGGCAAGATTTAAATGGAAACGGAGAGTTTTATTCTACCAAAGCAAAGACTTTTGTAGAAGCTTAGTAGTGTGGATGCTGTTAAAAAAGAAAGATGGAGAGGTGTACCTAAAAATAATTCTTTTTCAATGTGTTCACAGGATTTCTTAGCTATGCTAGCTATGGGGTCATTTGCAGCATGGAGTCTGGAGGATTGTTTTTCAATGTCAAGGAAGTTATGTATTCTTCTGAATTATCTTTTACCTGTAGATCATATGATGCACAAAGAGGACTTCAAAACAGTTTCTAGCAACCCCTTCTATGTTCATCTATCAGATAAAATTTAAGTGGACTTTCAGCTCTAGGTAAAAGTCCCAATCATCTGTGAATCTGCAAAGATTCTGTAACATGCTGATTTCCCTTATTAGTTTCACACTTTCTAGCAAGTAAAATGAATTTTCTCTACCAATTCTTTTCTTCCCTGACAGTTTCATTTACATAGTAGCTTTTTTCCCTCCTGCTTAATTTCTACTTCCAAAAACCACACTGTAGAAAGTATTTTCTAGACATATACAAGATACTTTTATGGGCTTATGCACAGATCACTTGTGCCATTTCAATAACTGACATGACCAACCACTTTGCACATGAGTGGGGATCTGTTTACCTGTGAGGAATAATAGCAAAAACAGGTGCCTTTGAGAAATAGTACCTCTGGAGAGCTATGACATTAGGTGATATAATTGCATCAGTAAGCATATTCATCTGTTTGCCTTGTCTGTGACAATATGTGCTACAATCCCTGTCTTGTGGCCCAGGAACTTCGGTTTGTCATATCAAGTTTTATACCAATTTTCTGTGTTTCTGAGTTTTAAAGTGCCTATTCCATTGTCTGCAAATGGTGTGTGTGATTTCCCTGTTTGCTGAAAACTACAGAAGCCACTCTCAGCTTTATAATCCTCCTTTTTTTTTGCCCTCATTGGATTTTTACAGTTACAATTTTGCTCAGTACTATGCTGTGCTATTCCTGCAGAGGTCCTGTGTGCTCCATCACCGTAAGGGAAGGTCACATCGCTGGAGTGATGACTACAGAAAAATGGGTATGCTTTGTGTTTCAGCAAGAGGGACTGTTCCTATTTCTTCCACTTCATTGCACCCTCCTGTTGAGAAGGTTAAATACTTCTCTCTCCACTAAATCTTGCAGAGTACACAAATGGTACAGAAATCTTAAGTGAGCTACATAATGCTAAGTTTGCCACAATAATTGCAATGCATACATGAAGAGTTAAAGAGGGTGGTTAGGGAATATTCCTCAATGAAAAGATGTGTTAAATTCAATTTCCCTAACTAATATAGCTCCCAGTGCTACTTTTGTACAACAACCCATCCGTAGCAGCCAGATCGGAGAGGGTGTCTGCAGACTGAGACCGTAGGAAGCAGGCTCCAGGGAGCTGATCCCAGAAGACCTCCTGCTATGTGTGGCACTTTCATCATTTTTACAAACATCAGCCTCTCGGAGTCTGAGCTGTAATGTTCTTACTGGCACAGCAGCACGATGCCGTTTAGTGGCAATGCATGAAATAATTGGTCTGACCTACATGAAGATTTGCAAGATAAACAGATAGTAAATATCTGACTTTGATGAGTGCTGTAAACTCTGAGCAACACCAAAAGTTATAAACCAGCGTAAACGGTGCTTTTTTTCACGTGTTAACACTGATCAACAGATTCTTATCAGTACAACCCTGGAACAAGCTGCAGATGTAGGTAGAACAACCAGTACATGAAAAAATTCCTACAAGAAACTCCCATATTGTTTGTTTTTCCTATGTACAACTAACATCTCCTTCAGTTGTCTGAACACTACAGAATTAGGGACTTCTTTGTTTATAGCTTGAATTCTGACCAAATGGAAGACATGATTTGTGACCTTCATAATTAATTCACATGACTGGTTTTTTGTTATCAGGAAGTAGGTGGTAAATCATGGAGTACTCAGAAGCAGTCCTGTGCTATTGAGCTGACAAGACAAATTTATTATTTCCTTGCAATGGGCCAAGTACAAATTCAATGAACAACTGCAACCCAACTTACAATCTAAAATACAACACCCCTTCCGGGACAAGCCAACAGTGGAGGTACTACAATGAATTGAGGGCCAATAAATATGGGCATAGAAGGAAAAATAATTTCAGTGGAAAAGTCCAATCTCTGTAGTGTTCAGACCAATCCATGAAAGATAAAAGTTTTCCTACTGTAGCTCGTTAGATGTCACATTCTTCTGAGGCACTTTCCATGTACATCTAAAACAAATGCTCAGCAGTATTAAATAACTCATATAAGGCTGGATAAAAATGTTTCATGCTGGTTTGTTCAACTGATCTGTCTAACTAGCTCTGCAATGACTGCTAGTGTGAGGCTACTGGAATACACTAAACTCCAAAGATTCAATCTCAATTTACAACATATTATGGTCAATGTTATGTCAAAATAATCAGGATTGTGTTTCAAAAGCACCCCTCCCTATGTTCATTGTTTGTCCAAGACCATCCAGGAGGCAGGACGAAAAACAACCCTAGAGACAGGTATGCTGAGAAGGGAGACTGAGCCAAAAAGGGGCTCCTGGGGCCATGGGTAGGCGGTGAAGAGGCTTCAAGGGCAGCTGGTCAGGGCCATTAAAGCCTATGAGTGCTCTCAGTGCCCTAAAACATCCTCAATGCCTGTTATTAATTACTAGGCTTGGTTGGTCATTCATATTTCTGGTGATTTTTGCCTCTCCAGCAAACTTTCTACATTTTTGGATGGCCTCTCCCTTATCTCATCGTTTGTCTCCATGAGTTCACATTCTACTGCTTGCTTTCATTTAACTTTTCCCTCCTGGTTCTTTATTCATTCCATTTTCTTCTCTTTTTTCCTCTCTCCTTTCCCATTTATGAGCTGATTTCCTCAAAAACACCCAGCCACTACAGTCTGTGGAAGAAGCATGATGGCTGCTTACAACACATTATTTACTGAGTTATTTTTTACCTCTTCAATAACCCAGCACTTGTCTGTTTACGAACACAGGGAATTTTTAGGTCATTGAGGACTCTTCCTGGAATTGTAAGTAGCTTATCACATAATACCTTCCATAAATGTTTTGCCCTCTGTTTGTAAAGTTACGTTTTATCTCCTTCTTCATTCAGTTGGAAGGCTGCTGCTGATCTTTCCAGTTTTAATGCTTAGAAACCAATTTCTTCACTAAATTTATTCATACAGCGTACATATCTTTTTCTTGTGATAAAAAATATCTGGCACCTCAAGTAGCTCTTACTTTTTTTTAACCCTTCTGATGGTTGCAGAGATTAATTAGATCCCCTTTCAGCTTTTACTTTTTCTAATCAAGTGGACTCCTTGCTTTTCTTTGATATTGCAGACTGTTTTCCTGAGCATGTTAATATCTCTTCTTTTGGAGCTTAATTTCCATTCATTTAATGATGATTAAATGTAGTGCCCAAAGTAGGTAAAATTTACTTATTTCTCTCTCACTCTTTTATTCTCCATCTCTCTGTCTTTCATATATAAAAAGGAATAACTCCACAGGCCTTTAAATTTAGGTGAGATTAATCCCACCTGAAATTCTCAAAGGCTTTAACTAGTTTAGCTGCATAGCAGATTATTAATTAGAGTAAACATAATTTCTGTTTCAGGGATGAGGAATTGAAGCAAAGAAAACTCCACAATCTGGGGATCAGGCCTTGACTTATTCCAGGATCCTTTCCAAGGGATACTCAAGAAGTTTGACACCAGAACCCCTGTCTGATACACTCCAGCTCCAGCACCTCCAGTAACTGCAAACATTGTCCTCAACTGGTTGAGATAAGGACAATATGAAGATATGTCAAAGCATCAGTCTGTCTTTTGAGAAGTTCACTGTGGGACTAGGGGGCATCTGGTCAGGTTACTCTTATGTTTTTAATGTCAAATACCATTCTTAAGGAGACTTATCAGAAAATCCACTGTGAATGGCAGTGAGAAGTTTGAGTGTATTCTTTCACAAATGAAACCTGTCCCATCTTTTGTGTCACTGAAAGGCGTCAGTCAGACCCACTGTTTCAGTTGGGCTTTGGAATAAGACTTTTAGGCATGACTACTCCTAGCACACTGAAGTTAACCACACAATCCTGTAACTGTTATTTTTAGCTAAAGACAAATATGTAATGGAAATAAATAGATATGAAACAAGGGCTGCTTTAATCCCTCCTAGGAACAGGGATAACTGAGATAATAACATAATAGATAGCGCCATTTATGCACTCAGCGTAGGTACTTGAGGAAGGAGAAAGCGTGAAGTGTTGAGCTTTCTCCTCCAGGTAGATAAAGTGGCAAATAAAACTCTTTAACCTGCAACAATAGTACTCCAGACAGTCACAAAACCCACAGAATTGAAGGAAAGCCTGCCAGACAGCCACTAATTTGCAACAATACTGTCTGCTTTTGAAAAAATAGCAGGGAGGAGACTGAAAACCTGATTTGATCTGGAAAGTCTCGTGAGTAATGTGTGTCCAGATTTACCAAACTTTTAGTCATGAGGTGTTTGCCTCATTTCCTGCCATTGTCTTGGATACCCAAATTTTGCCTTGAACGAATGCTGTCCTTACCCTTCGAGAAGAGTTAGAGTGTGTGCAAACTAATTACTCCCAGATCTTCATCTCCATCTGGCCAAATATTGACTGACTTGCTCTGACATATGCTGTTGTTACATCCAGTTAGTAGACTTTTCTTCTTACTGGAAGCATTTACTGCTTTTAGGAGACATGTTAATGTTTTTTAATACATTGCTGGGTGAGGGAGGAAAGTCTCCTCCATCACATGGTCAGAGTTACACAGCCACACCTGCACAAATGGTGAATCCATTCTTGCTTTGAAATTACATTAGGCTTGAAATTATAATTTCCATTACTATGGAAAAACCCCCAAATTCTGATGATAAGCATTTTAGAGCCATTTTCACTTACACATGCATTTAGCACTGGCTTGCCCATCATTAACAGAATGAATAGTTAACACGGATGATTTTCTTAACGTATGCAACAGCATTTCCATGCCAATCTGCTACCTCAACTTTTCCTAAAAATTGCCTTTCTTCAAGACTTATTACTGATACGGGTGTCAGCAAATCTTTGTTAGTCCTAGGGAACAGCCCATGGCTGCATTGCACAGACCCAAGAGCAGACGACTGAGCCCAGTGACCAGCCCATGAACCTTCAGACATTTCCAGCATGGGAGGTGGTGTCATTTCCTCCCTTGTATCTCTTGGTGCCCTGTGTCCTCTTGACTTGTGGTTAAACTGATATATAATTATACTGGAGGTGTGGCTACTGAATGTGATAACATAATTAACAGGTCTTAGTGCTTCTTTCTCACTAATTAATCTCCCTTGCCCTGACTATGTCAGTTTATCTCCGCGTTGCAGTTGTGACACCAAAGCATGGAGGTTAAATGTCTTGCTTGCAGCCTGTAGTGGAGACAGTAGCTGTCTCCTGTTTTTCACAGTTTAACTGTGGCCCTTACACTCAGAGGAATATTTTTTTTTCTAGACAGCCTGTCCTAGAAAAGTCAGGAGCAGCCCAGGGGTGGGGAACATCCTTGTCCTATCCCGACTCTGACGGCCATATTGCTGCTTGGTCATACAGAAGCATCTTGCCACAGTTTTGTTTCTTGGGCATTTTTTGGATATTCTGACAATATAAATTTCTAATGGCATGTCAAGGTTTCCAACCCTTGCTTTCCATTTCATAGAAAGTCTTAGCTTTGGCTGCTTAACCTGCTGCTATTGTAGATGTGATATATTAAGGGCATGAGTGAGGTAAAATGTATGGAAGAGTTGTTCTCTCTGTCTTACTGATAGATGGAGAACATTAGGAAAGGTTTAGGCCTATGACTTTCAGCAAGACTTTGTGATACTGAAAGTGAAAGACATTTTGCTTAGCCTGGACGCTGTTTCTCAGACAGCTAAATTAGATAATGTGGCTACTGCTGTTGGCGTATTTGAAATATAAAAATTGTTCTTTCTTCACAAGCCAAAAGACTGTTAAAAGTTACTTCAAAATATTTTTTTTCGAAACTCTGTGTTTAAAGTTCTTGTCATATAAGTTAACTGCTTAAGAGCTCTTATATCATTCTGGACAGATAAGTGTTAGACTTATACCATACTAATTGCTCTTATCATCTCTCAGCATATGTGCTTGTGAGTATAGCTGGAACCAAAACTGAAGTAGTATTAAATTCTTGGTGTTACTAGTTCCTCCCCTGAACTACACCTAAAAAGCAGCACAATTCTGTAGATGCAACTTCAGCACATATCAACAAGCATATGCTAGTACCATGAAGGAAACAACTCACAGGACATCAGCATAAAAATTAAATTTGTGAAAATACAGTCAGAGAAAGGAGAAAAATATGTCATTCTGGATCTCAGTGAATGTCATACTACTTTTTCTTTACCCACCTATAGAAAACTCATTTTCAGAAGCATCTCAGCCTTTCCAGGGTACATGAACAACTGCGTGGAATGACCTAAGGTCTCGAAATCTGTACTGAGAAACAGTACATCCAGGTAACACTTCATCTCACCTGTTATTTCTTCTATTCAACATCAACAGGGAAGCAGAATCTTTTGAAATCCCCTGTGAAAGTAGAGGGTTAATGGCTGGATTCCCTGCAGTAGTCCAGCAGGATACACGATGTCCCAGGGCGGCACTTTGTGATGCAGAAGATGTTTTCCATGCTCAAACACCGTAGCTGGATATCCAGAGCACAAAAGCTGACTCTTTGGGCAGGGAGCACTCTCAGAAATCTCTGATAATAAAATCCTTCCTCCTTAAATATTCATTAGGCCATAGAGAAAGAGTGAAGAAAAATAAAGTGTGTATGTGTAAGGAGTTTTAACCCTCATCTCCTTGATTGTAAGAAGAAATTAAAGCTTGGAAAATATCCCAGAAAATACCAGTTTTGCCAAAATTATGTGTACTTCTGCAAGAGAACTGGGGTTTTATAGAATAGGATTTTCTGAGGAACACAGGTTTTGCAGGAAATTTTCATCTGGTTTTGGTTTGAATTACACTTTCTGTGAATATCACTGTGGTTGTAGGAAACTTAAATAGTTGCATACAGTCATGATGTTGAAACTGAGCTTCAGGCAGGTAGAAATCCAAGGCTACTAGAGTTAGCCATTGATATAATGAAATAAATATTGCCTTCATTTGGTAATATAAATTGTTTTTATAAAATTGCATTTTGGCCAACAGAGACAGGATGAAACAATGGAGGGGAAGAAACTGCTACCAAACTGTTTCAATATGTAGTGATTATTTATTTACCCAGTATTAGCTAAGAAATTTTGTGCACGTAAGTGTTAAAAACAGATCAGGTCAGGCCCAGATCTTCAACTTCTGGTAAAATAACCCCCCACGCAGGTATCAAAATGAAGAATCAATGCAGCTGAATGTCTGGGTATGGTTCCCCCTCTTGTGTTTCTAACTAGAATTGCAGCCCTATGGAAAACGGATTTTTCCCGGCCTAAACTAGCAAAGGAAGGTAGTAAGTGGGTTATAACTTGTAAATAAAAAACTTTGTAAATAAAAAAGCTATAAGGTGGTTCTGAAATACTGTTTTATCAATGTAATAATCTTGTCAGTCAGAGGCATGACTGTGATAATGCCCCTCACTTCTTGGGTCAAAAGGTTTCTCCAAATAATCAGTGCCACTGACAGATAGCAAATCAAAGTCCTCAGTTCTGGGTCAATAGAGATTCAAGGTCCTTTGGAATTGTGCCTTGAATTGGGGCTGGAAAGATATGAAATGAAAAAGTTTACTCAAGGAAATGCGTCATTAGAGCTGGTGGTCTGCCTGCAAACAGAGGTGGGAGAAGGCAACCTAAGGCCTTGACCCTAAGGCCTTGACTGTTGGTGCCAAATGAAAAGAAATATAATTTATCACTTGCATACACAGGTGTACCAGAAGCTTTGTGTTTAAATCACAGAGTAAAAATTGTCAGATTCACTGTATGCCTCTTATTTTGGCCGTACAAAAAGGTATCCCTTCTTTGCTTTGTCTTTCTTTTCCAGCTTCCTCCCCACCCACATAAAGTATCAAAGAGTCTTGAAATATCCATAAGGAATTTTCCAAATGAAAATTTAATTATAAATAACTTCAATGACAAGGTCTGTTTGTGAACTGGTGGAAAATTGTGTTTTTATTTAGCAGGAACACATTCCATTTCTAATCAAAGAAAAGGTAACAGAAGAAAGTTAAGTGAAATTTAACAAAATTTGCAAAAAAACACTAAAGTGTTTTTAAAATGTATTTCCTAGTAAAATGAAACACATCAGTGGTTGATCCACTGAAAGGAAAATAACAGAGTAGTACATTAGCAGCTTAAGCATGATTTCTACAAAGTCTAAACAGAGGTTGTTTGAGCTACTAGACTTATTTAGGAGATTAATAATGGTGAGATTTCAGAAAAAAAGTTACCTATAGATCAGACTGAGCTGATGCACTGAGGGTGGATACACTTCACACTGAGTTCTACTCTTCCCTAACAAGTCTCAAGGCAGCTATGAAGACATCCAGCAGGACATTATATGATCTGAGTGGTGCATTTACAGCTGGCAGGACACTTCCCCTTCACCATTGAATGGCTACAGCCAAACAAGGTTTTCAGATTGTTGCAGTTTGCAAAGGAATTTTGAAACTTGCAAGCATTGGCTAAAATGTAAGAGAGAGAAACAAAAACATGTAATATTAGATGAAAACCAAGTCCTGGTCTGATAGTTCTCTATTTTCAAAAATTTCCAAATGTTCATGTCCATATAGTCTTACTACTTTTGCTCTGCTGCTAAAATTGTTTGAATATTATTGAAATGGGAATGCAGGCAGAGAGTTGATATCCTGCAGTTCCCTACTGTTTGTACCCTTTGACTTGCTCGACATGATAGTCTGCAGAACCCAGGGGCCTGTGCACATCTTCATGTAAATGCAGATATGTGAAGCCTGACCAGCTTTTCTTGCCCTTAGAAGTACATCAAGACATTTTGTCTTGAGCTTTCCAGAAGAGGGCAGCAGAAGTTCGACACTGTGATGATGCACAACACAAGGTACCCGTTATCTCAGGACGGTTGAGGTTAGAGGGGATCTCTGGAGGTCATCTGGTCCACCACCCCTGCTCAAGATTGTTCCTGTTCTGGTGGCATATTTAACCACTCTTATTTCTGGGAGGAAAAGAAAGCTACAGTTCTAGGATCTCTCCTCCAGATTAGCAAGAGGTATGGATGAAAAAGTAAAATGCTACAAAGGAATAACATTATTATCTGGGGTAAACGGACACAAACTGGAACACAGGAGGTTCCACTTAAATTTGAGAAGAAACTTCTTCTCAGTGAGGGTGACAGAGCACTGGACCAGGCTGCCCAGAGAGGTTGTGGAGTCTCCTTCTCTGGAGACATTCAAAACCCGCCTGGACGCCTTCCTGTGTAACCTCATCTGGGTGTTCCTGCTCCGGCAGGGGGATTGGACTGGATGAGCTTTTGAGGTCCCTTCCAATCCCTAACGTTCTGTGATTCTGTGAAGCAATATTTTTTGTAAAAAGCAGGATACATCCACTTACTGCAAAGCCCTCTGTCACAGTGGCCGGGACAATCTGCACATTTTGGTCCACTTCTGTAAGGTGTAGCTATTTGCATTGCATTATTTCCTCTGAAAGTTGAAAGAAATACAACACAAGATGAAATCAATACTCAGCTCTGAGCTATTAACAGGAATTTATGTCATTTGTCACAATGAAAGGCATCCAGAAGTTTTTGGATAAAATTGTTTTCATAGACAGTCGTATTTTACTTTTGGATCTTCATAGAATATAAGAACCTTGATTTTAAATAGGAGAGACAATAATGTTTAGGAAAATAAGATTAATTAATTATTTGCACTTGTATAGCACTATCAGTTAAAGAATATTATGTGCTTCCTAGTTCTGCTTTTCTATTGGCTTTCTAGTGATTGTGGTTTATAAAGAAATAACCTCAGCTGCTGCCTTCTGACATGCAGCTGTTTCAGATGTGCTCTATATCTACGTGAATATTCATCTACTGTTGGCTTTCCCTTTGCATCTGAATTTCTTGTTTGTGGACAAAGTTATAGGATGACTTGTACATGATGTCTGATTCTGACAGAGACAGATCTTTTACTACTCATGGTAAAATTTCCCTAGTATCTGTTTCAATGTGAAATTAAATAAATGTTACTGTTTAACCTGATACTAAACCCACAATCCACATTAGTATTTTCAAAATTATAAATGGTTAAAATAAACTGTAACAATTTTATCCTACATATGACCAATAGATCACGGGCGTTTTTGAAAAGCTGTGCAGAATTATCACATCTTAAATGAGTAAAGATGCAGTACGTACGAAGGGCAGTATTGGCAAACATAGAAGTAGCTGAACTGGCTTTTAGGACAGTAGGCAACTGCACACCCAACCTGGTAGCTGTTGTACCAGATTAGCTGTAGAACAAAAAATAAACATATTATTTTAGAGTCATGTTTTATTAAATTCTCATCAGAGAGTTCACAAAATAACAGAACCAGAAGACAATTTTTTGTTTGTCTACTTAGCTTTTAAGTTTACAGTTTACCTCTCAAAAAAAAAAAAAAAAATTAGAAAATGAGTTAACTATGTCCTCCAGTTTCCAACTGTTTTTGAACAGAGTTTCTGGAGGGAAGTTGAGTTTAAATTCAAACATTTTCATCATAGATATTTTGCTTTGACATTTCTTAATCAGGTATTTCAATGCCTATATTAAAAATATTTATTTCTAAATTAAAGCTATTGAATTTATTTTTTTTTCATAGAATAATATTTATCTTCCGGACAGCTCTTCCAAAATACTGGTTCAATTGCCTCAGAATTAGCTGAAAAAGAGTTTTAATTTATCATTCATCTTTGGATCAGTGTGTGAATGATAGACAATGGTTTGATGACAGTGATTTTTATTTTTTTTCTGTGATAAATATCTCCTAGCTCTCTTAAATGTACCCTTGTAATTCTAGCATATGGCTGCAGTTTGTTTCAGTTCTCCATACCTGACTATAGTTCTCGATATTGGCATTTTTTGCGGTTGCTCCAAATCCATACTTGAAATTGGAGGACTGACTGTACCAGACTTGAATTGCTTCAGCCCACGTTTTTGGGTAAGATGATAGTAATATATTCTCACCGCAGGTGACACCTGAAGTAGAAGTAAGTCTATTTTATTACTTAGACAAGCAAGCTGAAGGGTGGGAGGTAGGACAGATGGGTTGTAGCTACATTCTAAAAAAACCTCTACAATGACAACCAATTTGTCCTGTGATTTTAAGAAGAGGACAGAACACCTCATCCTATGAAGACTGCAGGAAATGTTACTCTGATTTTGGTGAGCTTTCAGTCACAGATACTTACTTGACTACAAAACGTTACACAAAATTTCTGTACTTGGTCATACCAACAGTCATCTGTTGCAATGTCTTGTCTCCAGCAGAAGCCAAAAGTGAACACTTAAAGAAAGGTACAAAAATAGGACAAGCATCCCTCTCCCTCTAGTTCCAAGAAGTTGTCTTTCAGGGTATCTCACTGACAAAGATGGTTTTTTTGTGTTTAGCAATCCTCAAAAGATATTCCACAATAGATTAAAAGTTATCCTTATTTCTAGTGCACATGCACAGAGGTCATCTGCAAATTGTCATTAACCCATCAGCTTAGGCTCCATATTTGTCATGTACCATTAAGGACTCTCTGATCTCTTGGACTGATTTTCATCATACACTTATTCGCCCATTTTTGAGCATTTTTGGCAGCTTTCTCACTCCACACCTGAAAGACAAAAAGGAAGAGGTATCCGGGTCACAGATAGGTTAGTACAGTCCATGAAGGAGAAGACATAAAATGAGGAATGAAGTGGGCATTTTATACTGAATGCTTCCATGATCTTCAGCAGAAAGCAGAGTCATGCCAGTTTACACTACTGAGGCATGGGAACCACATTTCTTCACCTTTTAAAGGTTGCAGAGCCATATATTCTGTGCAGTATCACACAGTCCTGATCTCCAGATGGTCCTGATGAATACGACTTTTTTAACATACTGTTGCCTTCTTTTACCTATTTAACTTTGCAGGGTGCAGTGTACTAAAGTATATAAAACTGATTTTTCAGTTCAGGCACAGCTGAAATGAAGTGATAGACACCAGCTGGAATATGAACGCGGGGAATGTTTGCAAGTCTTATCGCACGGGCTTAACCAGCTCATCTGCCCATGGGATGGGGATAACAGAGAATATGAGAGATGACAGGGATGGGAGAAGTGATGGCCAAAGCAAACTCAGCTGAGGACACTGCATTTTGTACCTTATCCTTGGTGTAAAAGTTTTCCCTGAAAAAGCTTACAGTTACTGTCTATTGCAATGTGCAAACATAAGGCAAGAACTTGTGATTCACAGTGCAGGCTATGTTAACATAGGTTTGACAGCAATAAATAGATGAGGTGGAGGCAAACCTGTGTTCACAGTTCCTGTAGGCAAATAACCCTAGGCATGGAATAGTTCCTGCATTGCTTAATTGAATTCATCTAAGTGGAAAAACTAAGATGTGTTGCTTAGGAGTGAGGCTTTGAACAGCACTCATGACAAGTCCTGAGACCTTTGGAATGATTTTATAAGTGCTTGCAGCATCAAGTTGTGCAAAATTAAGCATGAAGGCTGCAGAAATAAAAGGATAAAATTCTGATTCCTTCATCTCAATGCTACAGCATTTTTCCTGCCCTCTGTTCACTGAGTGTGGGTTGTTTAGAAGGCTACTGTCATCTGCTAACGATGGGGAAAGCAGGCTAGTTGCAACGCATAACTTACCATCTTCAGCATGTTCCTGGCTGTGGGAACTACAGATCTCCGTATTTCATTGTGTTGCTCAAGGATCTGTTTTTGGTTGTTAAACTTATGATAAAAGGTGGAAAGGTCCACTCGTTTAATCTGAAAACTCTGGAAAAAAATAGCAATTAAGGTTGCAGTAATCACAAGTTTAATAAGCAAGATAAATTATGAGTTTCTTGTCAAATTAAAACTTTTTTGAAATTCCTAACTACCCCTTGGTTCTTCTATTCTTATAATTGCTGTTTTTTTCCTCTTCATTCCCTGGTTTGAACTGGACTTGTCATTAGGACACATGACCTTAAATGAAATTAGTAGAGAAGTTTTCTACCTTCAGATATCTCCACATCAAGCATGAAGAAATCTTACTTTGGAACCAAATCTCAAGATTAGCTTTGACCTCTTGTGTACACTAATAAAGTCCCTAGCTCTTGTCACTTGTGAGCTTTGGAAATAAGTGAAGCTGGATCAGAACTTAGGACTGTTTGCAAACCATCTTCTGAAATACTGAAGTTCAAGAAAATCATGAATGATTTAGACATTCCCTTGCATAGTAATGTCAGGTCATGAATCCTTGCAGAGAAAAAGAGTTACAATGCTTATGTTGTAGTTTTCAGACTAAAACATCCCTCAGGAAAAGATTCTTCCCACTTAATGATTAGAAATGAGACATCACAATCTAAGCTAGACACCTTCACTCTTATTGTCACTACTGAAGAGTGCAGAGGTCACTCATCCCCCAAAGTCTGGACTCCTTTATGGGACTGGAAGAACCATTCTCTACAAGTAACTCTTTCTCCTTCCTTTGTAGAGAAAGCTTGACAGATATCTGGACAACTAATACTTTGATACTTAAGTGAGTGAGATGAGTTCTGCCATTGGTGTAGTGGTCTCTTTTGTAGGCAATGATTCATCTTATTTAATTTTAGGTATCTATGCCATAGATGTAACTATCTAAAAGTTGTATCAGTTTGCCTTTATGGTAACTGAGAAAAGCATAAAATGAGAGATAATAAATTCTGAGTTGTCCAAGTAATATGGATGAATCCCACTATTTTGCCTTCAGGGCTCAAATTGAGGTTTTAAAGGCTATGATTTGTGGCCTAAAATGGCACCTAATGTCATTTGAAATGCCCAGAGTGCCCTGCGTAGTCTCAGACTGTTTCTCCAGAAAAGCATAGTTTGTAAAGCCACCAATTCATATCTTAGATACTCTAGAGAGTCTCAAGCTGCACTAAGACACTCCTGTTTGGGCAACTGAACCTACCCTAAGAGGTTGTACATCTTGCTAAACTTATGAGATTTACAGTGGTAGAAATAACGTCTCAGCCAGTTATATTAGGCTGCTGCTATATTCAGGTAAAGGAAACAAGCAAGTTAGAGCATAGTTCACCCAAGATTTATTGAAAAAAGAGAAGACTGTCATTGCTGAATTAGTTATCTCTTTTCATTCATTATTAAGCAGATCTTGATAAATAGCTCACATTCAAATATCTACTTCATAGATATTTACATCTTACAAGATCAATCCTCTCTAGGGAGAGGTGAAGACCAATTTCTGATACTTAGTTAGCCTATTTTAGAACAACATCAGTTCATATATTTTGAGAAAACGTATTTTTTAAAATTATTCTTGTGAAGAGATGAATATTTTAATAACCAGAAGTAATATTTTAATACAAAAATCTGAGGAAAACTAGCATTCATCTTTATTGTGGAAAGGACATGTTAGCAATAATTTGAACCCTGAATAGTAAAGCTCTGGAGATCACTAGACCAGACTATACCATGCCAGATATCTATACAGTGTGCTTAGATATGGCTCTCTTAATAGATGAATGCTCCTACCTGTCCATCAGATTGGTGTAGCAAAGCAGCCAGGAAAATGATTCCAGTTAGTAGATCCATTTCTACAGAGAAGAAAACCAAACAGCAACAAAAAACAAAACCCATTAATCTCTGTTGCATAGAGTTTGTGGTGTAATGTGGTTTATGAGCAAGACACAAAACTGTTGCAAAGCCAAGCCTGCCACATAGAAGATTATTTTAGCTGATGCTTAATGCAGTTGAACGTGCTGGAACTGTGCAAATGGGTGTCTGATGGTGCATGGGCACCACTAGCTTGTACAGAAAGAAGACTTCACCTTGCACTGAGAGGTGCAAGGACCATAAGTAGCATAAAGTTGCTTGTTTGTTAGAACAGATGGATCAACCCCCTCCTGACTTCTTTATTCAAGGTATCTTAAATTTGCATTATTCCCTTCATCTTTGCTTCCTTGTATAGAAAAAGAAAGCTCATTAATTTGTTCAGTAGGTTCACATCAGTAGGGTCCTGCTCAAGCAAACATCATTCATATTGAGAACTGGTATTTTGCAGTGGAGCACTGAACACATCAACAATTGTTTCCTCATTAAATCAACCTCATAATGGCTCAAGAAAATGGTAGTGATCATTCTCAAGTTACATCTGACACCTAGACATGAACAACGCCTACAGGGAATAATATTGACTTTTGTCCTCTGACTGCTAAGATACCTTATAGAAGCAAATACCACAGTATGTACACACACAGTCTGAAACCCACTCATATTCATGGAATGTTTTTTCTGCACATCGGAAGAAGCAAATGTTATGTATCTTTGCATTACTGAGGATATACAGGAAATCATGTCTTTTTGGTTAGTAAAAGTAAAGACATGGTAAAATCCCAAGGAAGAGTAACTTTGAGCTCACAGGTTACCTTAAAACAGACTGAAGCAAGCTAGGAAAGTAGAAGTAATAAAAACTGTTAAACATAATATACCTTACAGCTGGCCTCTGAGAAAAAATTACAGTATGAGTAGTATAATGTCATGATATGGCTTGATGTAGCAATACTCTTGCCAGGATCTAGCTTTGAGTTTGAAAACGACTTCTTCTGAATTTAGATGTTAATAACTGCAGGCATAGCTGGAAACATTCATCATTTTGACAACACAGGACTTTCCAGTAAGACTGGAGATCAACCAGAGAACAGAGATGGACCATATAATTTTTACCTTATTTTCAGCCAGCTGATAAAGTTTTCAAGGCATAGCAGGTTTGAATGTTTGTAAGAGTGGGAATATTTGTTATTACAGTTACTTTATTTTTTTCCTACACTCCCCAAGTTTACATCTGTAACTTTCATTTTGTAAAAAAAAAAAATCACTCTGCATTAAGAAAAAAGATCAGCTTACTGCATACTATAGGATACAGTAGACATTTTAATATTGTATATACCTGAAAGCTTGGATAGACAGTTAACAATTCTAGATGGCTAAATTCTGAGTTCAGCTGTACTAATATATCCCAATACTCAGCTGAAATAAATTCAATGAAACAATAATTCAAATGACATTAGAAAAATATTTCCTGTGATTGACTGCCCTCTGCAAAATGGATTAATTTAGGTTTGCCTTTTAAGAATGAGTGAAAGTGTTACCTCTTGATCTAAAGAAACATGGGAATTAGACTTCACTGAAGCCATTTCTCACCCAGACAGGTGGAAATTGTGCTTTCTATACAGAAAGTATGATTTATTTTTAAATTCTTTCTTTGGGATTATTATAAGCAGATATTTTCTTTTAATTATCACATTTGGTACAACTTAGATATTAATTACATTAGCCTTTGTAACACAGTGCCCAATCAATACTGATTGAATGACTCTATGGACAAAATCTCTAACATTGGAATTAAATTCTGCATACATTACCTTAGTCCAGCCAGAATCCTTCTGTATCTTAGGAAGAGTGGGAAGAATGAGAGGCTTTCCTCACTCTAGGTTTGTTTATATATATGTGTATGCCTTCCCTTCTCTTTCCATGTCAATATTTATTTGCTGATAATGACATCAGCTGTGGGGCTGCACATTTCAGAAGAAAAACCTTTCTTAAGAAACAGGTGACTGAAAATTAACTAACTCAACTGCACTGTTCTGCCTTTTTTTTGCTTGTTTACTGAGCAAGGAAAGAGAGAAGATAAAAGGCTTCTCCTTTAGCAGCACTTTGACTTTGCCAAAATACTTGTAGTCACAAAATATGCTCACAAAATGAAAGCTGGAGTTTAGGGACAGCTGCTTTGAAATTGTCTTTTCTGGATCTGGCAGAAAAAGTGGAATAAATATTTTGAGGCAGAGACATAGGTCAGCAACTCACTTCACAGCCATGCACAGAATGACCTGCACATGGGGCAACGCAGTGATATCTTCTTCCAAGTGGTTCCTGAACTTCCATTTGCTAAATAAAATCCATATTGACTAGCTCACTTAGGTTAAAAAGCTGTGGCAGTAAGTGTTATATACACACAATTTACCCCACGTGTTGTGCAATACAACTACCTGAAAAGAGCTTGTAGCAAGGTGGGGGTCGATCTTTTCTCCCTGGTAGCTAGTGATAGGATGAGAAGAAATGGCCTCAAGTTGTGCCAGGGGAAGGTTTGATTGGAAATTAGCAAAAATTTCTCCACTGAAAGGGTTATCAGACAGTGTAATGTGCTGCCCAGGGAAGTGGTGGAGTCATCATCCCTGGAGATGTTTAAAAGATGGGTAGATGAGGTGCATAGAGACATGGTTTATTAATGGGCAGGTTATGGTTGGATTTGATGATCTTAAAGGTCTTTTCCAACCAAAGGACTCTAGGATTCTACCTTCTCCCCTGACAGTCTGAAGGGATGTGTGTTACGTGTTTGCTTCTTGGCTCCAGTGCAGCATCACTCAGCTCACCTTTCCTTTTTCAGAATATTTCTTCCACTCATTTATAAGGTAATATCACAAAGTCAGCTTTGACAGGTCCTCAATGCTCAACTCTGCTCTATTTAAACACAGCCTGTCTTGCTTCCTTCTGTGCTGTCTGCTGACTTTCAGAAGGCATAAAAGATCTGCCCATCTCCTCATTCTTTTCTTGTCTTTCCCTTCTTTATCCTTGCCTTTACCGTGTTTTCTTGCACCATTTTTATTATTCTCTGTCGAGGTTGCTGTCCATAGCTCAACTCAATATTGTTTCATTGTTTCCTGTTTTCTGCAGATATATGCTGTTGCCAGCAATTTAATATTGGATTATAATTCCTTCCTAACACAGCTGCTTTTGTTCTTTAGTTGTATAACGGGCAGCACTACGGGAAATCACTTGTGATAACGTCTCCCACACCCTTCCATGTTCGGAGATAAGGGCAAGGCTGCTTTTACACCTGAAGTGCTTGTGACAACTTTGATGAGACCAGAGTTATCATCATAGAAAGCCTAAGAAATTAGCAACCATAGTTGTTCAGACTGCATCTCTGTTAACTGTGAGGAAAGACAGTCTAGCATCTCCAAATACTCAATATCCTGGGAGATAGCTGCATTATTTTACCCCATCCACTGTAGTCAGTAATTTTCATTAATTTTCTGCAGTCACCTGAGCTTTATTTGTATTGTTAAAATGAAATAATACTACTGCAAGTATTTCTTTAAGCATGCCACACCTGTTTAAATAGTGAAACCAGTTTGTTCTGTAAAGAATATCTGTCAGATATGCTACACTTCATGGGTAAAATACTTGGGAAGAAAACAAATAAAACTGACATCCGGGACCATGGTAGAAAGAGTAATTTAGCATATCAATTCCATTTTCCTCATGTGGATTACTCAAAGGGGTGGAGTAATTAAAAAAAGAAAAAATCCATGGGTTTCTGCAAATGTATGTATGTCTTAAAAAATCTACTGAAAGTTCTTTAAAAAAAATTGACTTGAGAGATTCGGCTGTGGAAGTTCTTCTAGCTTTTATATAAAACTGAACTACAAGAATCTGATTTGAGCTCAAGCAATGAAGGCAAAATTCCAATTCCTAATATTTTTCAGTTCCTCTGAGGTCAATGACAGCTTAACTTGTGCCTTGGTTAAAATTCATGTCATTCTGTGTGGTTCAGGCTTTGCATACATCCTTTTCTTAGCTGTACAAAACACCTTGCAGACCTGATCCATTTAGCTACCTTCTTTATTCAAAAAGGAACATTATTAATTTCTTCCACAAAACCAAACTCACCTTCCACTCCAGATGAGTGCATGAATTCTATAATTCTATGTAGGTTAAAATTATTATTAGGAGATAATCCACAGGCTAATAACTCAAACAGTTACTGTCATATGGAGGTAGGTGCCACAAAAAACCACAAAGCTTGTCCAGGCAAAGGCAAGGCCCATAAATGCAGAAGCTATGAGTATCTTTGAAGACTACCAGGGTTTTGAGATGCTGGGTGTAGATGACTTGCAAGTTGAAAATTTTGAGTACAGCACCATGATAATACCACAGGAATGTTTTTGGACTGGATGAGGTGTGTTCAGACAGCAGGAGAGCAGGTAGAGCAAGTCTACCCCTTCCACAGAAACACACTGTTCAATGCCTGCCCTCAATCTGTGTTGAGCAAGTACAAGTCTACCTTATTTGGCTAACCTATCACTTCTTATTACCACGACATTTGGAAATCCCACTTAACATGTGTCAATTTGCTAGTTTTATTGAATAAACATTTGACTACCAGATTTGAAATGGGATTCAACTTCCTTATGCTGGCTGTTGAGAAATTAAGCATCTACTCCAGGCTGACTACGTCAGCTCTCAGCTCTCAGTGGACAAGGCAGATGTAAGCAGTAGGTCTCTCTTTCCATTGGAAGTCAGGTATCTCAGGTACATGGAATAAATTAGAGGTGTATGAAGTAGGAGCTAAACATGCTAACAAGCAGTCCTACCATGTCCCTTTCACTTGCTTCCCTTTTGTGGGAGAGGATGAGACGCCTTCAGATGTTTTGAGCATGAGGATGTATTTTTTTTAAGCTCTCCTGCTTCTGCAAAACCCCAGATTTCTCAAGCAAATGGAGACAGCATTGACAGCCATACAAAAATTGTAGTCATTGCTGTTAAACTACTGCTAGCACCCGTTCTTTGGACTGTATAAAAATATTCATCCTGAAGCAAAAAATCTGGGTCTAGATCCTCCACAGAGGATTCCCTCTGTTAAAGGAATTCAACTTTTGATGGTGCCCAGATGATGGAGTAAATGCCCTAGTGATTGCAATAAGTCTCCTTTCATGACACTGTGAATCTTGAAACTACTGCTTAGTGACTACACATAACCAAGGAAAAAACCCTAAAAAACTAAATGAACCAACAGTAATTGTGCATAAACATGGTATAATGAAATAATTTTAAAAATTGTCAACTCAAAACTTAGAAAGGCCAATTCCCTCCCTTCTGTCCCCAGAACAGGATCTGTTATAAATAGGCTGTGTCTTTGTAGTCCTACCATTCAAAA
Source organism: Mesitornis unicolor (assembly GCF_000695765.1). Taxonomy (NCBI): domain Eukaryota; kingdom Metazoa; phylum Chordata; class Aves; order Mesitornithiformes; family Mesitornithidae; genus Mesitornis; species Mesitornis unicolor. The sequence goes on from NW_010207253.1 coordinate 62,042, forward strand.
ACTGCTCTTAAAATCTAACATATCAAAATATATTAAAAAAAATTTTTGAGGGTGGAAGTTATTTGCATGAAGCCCAGAATGGATCAGCAAATGATTCAATTACTAAAATCATACACTTTTCATATCCAAGCTCAATATGTGCATGTGTTCATGCTCTTTCAGTCTTCTCTGTTGAAATGTGGCAAAGCAGAGCAATGCAAAAATGCAGCATTGTTCTTTTTTAACTGCATACAGATTGGCACTTCAGCCACAGTTTAGATCTTGCAATTAATTAGAAATACTTTCTAAATCTATACTATGGGACATCAAGGATCTGCCTCCAGAAAAAAAAAAATCTGGGGTAAAATTAAATTCAACTCCAGGGACAACTCAATAATGTATTTGAGCTACTCTTTTTCATCTGTCTTTGTTCTATATAGCTAAAAACCACTTTTAAAGTCACCTTTAGGAAGCATTATATCTAATACATTTAAAATGTTAGATTAGGATAACAGAAACTATCAGATACAGGCAAATGAGACAGATAAGCTACGTTCATTCAATCACATTTCTCCCATAAGATAAATAAACCAATACCTGTTGTAAGTGAATGTTAACAACAATGATGTGGAAGGATGCAAAGTGAATGCAGAGGACTTCAGCGTGGAAATTTAATGTGGAACAACAGATGCATGCCTTTTTGTTTGCTACATGTATTTGCTGGGAGAAGGTATTTTTCTAATCTAACTATAGTGACAACAATGTGGGAACTTTTACAGTGGATTCTTTAAAAAAATGTCAGCCCTATATTCATTCCATCTATAAGCATTTCAACCTTCCCATACACTTGACTTACAAGTATACCAAAGACTCATTGCAGATGTCACAGAAAGAATGTTGGTCTTTTTGTAACTGTGACCCATTGGTAAAAAATATCTTGATCTTGCTGAGACTAAAAAGCATGTTAAAATGTAGAAGAAAACAGGAAAATCTGATTTGCAGGTCAGTGAATCCTGCATGGACCATTCTATTGGACTGGTTGCAGCAAGCAAATCAGAAACACTTGGAGCAGTGAAAACAAGTATTAAATCAATCTCCTTTTGAAATCACAATAGCCTAGCATGAAGAATTGTTTGGAAATGATCTTGCTGATGAATTGCAGTTTGACTTATAATAATTAATGAACTAACTGCATTTGGCCACAAGCTTGTTTTTGGAGCAGCATCTAACCTCTATTGTAATACATAGAGGTTATAACACTGAAATGGGAAACTGCTCAATAAAAGATGGATCTAACCTGCATTACTAGAGGGTATGTTACAGACCCATTCAAAGCATATCTGAACTGGGAGGACTTTCCAAACTCCAGGCTGAAGCAGAGCCATTCCACAGTCAGGCATGCAGAAATCACAAAGCTAGATGGGAAAAAGGCAAAGAGGGAGTATTTAATTGTGTGAAACAGGTCCTGAGAAAAAAATGCTGTAAAAGGAGGCCTAGATTTATGGTTTCTGTAATGTTTTTCACTTTTAGAGACATGATCTGATAGAAAATGTACACACAGTCCAGGAAGCAGAACCTGAACATTCTGTTCCGTAATGAACTGAAGAAAAATAATTGGTAAGAAAAAAAATATTTCCTGTCTGAAACTGATACACGTCTTTTACAGGTTATTCACACTAGTAGCAACGATATCTAAGCGTATGTGCTTACGTTAGAGATTTTCTGTGATCAAGGTGGGGAAAAGCAAATACATAAATGAATGGACTCTTTTGAAAGAAGTCATAAAATATAGTTGTGTGTAAATAAAAGAGGTTATCTAAAATGTAGGTTTCTACATATGAGCTACTTATCCCAACAGAGGGAAGGAGATCTTCTAGGTTAGTGGAGACTTAAGTCTAACTGCAGCCTATATGGAGGCATTTGGCTCTATTTCATATAAAATAAGATGTCCAAGCACCCTTGCAGTGCTCTAAGATTTTATAAAGGACATATGGAAGACCCATGCTCTTACAAATTGTAGCTGGAGGCCTGACAGGATACTCTGAGGCATCTCAGTAGGTTCTGGACACCCATCTTTCCCTCAGGAAAGTCTTATCTCACACTAAGATGTCTATTTTTTGACAGGTTTATTATGTCTCAAGTTCTGTTAACTTCCTTGACCTAGGTCAACCGAAGAGAGAAAACTGGAGTGGTTTTTTGGAAATGCCAATCTTGTTGATTCAGGTGAATCTCCTGTTGAAAAGCAGATGAGATCAGTAGTACTCAAGGCATCCCTGTTTTTTTAAATTTGTACATCTATACCTTTTATTTCATGGCTTGAAATACTGTTGTTATGATTCCATGTACCCATCGCAGTCATTTGATAACTAGGGTAGAATTCAACTTACTAAATTTTATATATCTATAGTGTAGCTGCCTTCATCTAAATTAATAGTCACTGGAGAAAGACAGTCACTTCTGAGATGTGATGCACTTTGCCCTGAAAGTCTCACCCTAAACCAGATCTCATAAATTGTCTTTTTCAGAGCTAGGTAGATACTGTTACTTTCTGCTACTGGAAAGGGATTAGAAGCACCCAACCATGATACATGAAATCCTGCTTGATTCTCTCTGTTTTAATAGAGAAGACATAGCAGCTTTTAACAGAGTCTCCCAAAAGAGGTTTATGCATTATTTTGAGGAAGTTTTTCTCCCCTATTGATATCAACTCTGCAGCATCATGGTTAAGACATTCCCCTAGGAAGCAGTGTAGATGCATTGCTTTACAGATTGCAAACCCTGCACAGATATAGGTGTCCAGAGTGGCTATGGATGCCATGTAGGTCTTCCCTGGCCTCTTCCTTCTATTCCAGAAGTGATAGACCTTCCAGAAAAGAAAGACTTCCAGAAGGTCTCTCACAAGCCATCTGCCAGCTGCACACAGAGGTGCTATAGATGCTGGGTCATTTGATATGGCATTAGACACTTATGTTCAGGCATCTTAACCACTTCCAGAAGTCAATAAAGAGGGGATAAAGAGAGTATGTGTTCATGAGTGCAAGCCACTTCAAATCCCAATGACATGAGGATTAGGGCACTTTTCCAGTGTGCTCAGACAGGGGAGGGATCCATCTAAGTTTCCTACATAGTGGGTGAAGTATTTTATTTGGGTAACTACTAACTGTGAAGGAGATGGAGATTCAAGAACTGCTTGGACTTCTCTTTGTCTCTAATTTTCACACAAATAACCTGAATTAAGCACCTTGCTTTCAATTGAATGAAGCCATTCAGACTGAATCTTGTTTTTCCCAATATGTTGGAGAAAGTGGAAAAGAAATGTTATGTTTTTTTATTTCAAATGAAATCCCACCTCTAGGACCCTGGGTGACCTGCAGGATAAAAGCTTCAGAAGAGTTACAATTATTTTAATCATCTTTACAGAATCAAACACTTCATTTCCAGAGTCTGAGCCTTAATTTTGAATTTGTCTGTCTTAAAGAGACTCTTTAAAAGTAATTTGTTTTTTATTTTTTACAATTGGTTTGACACTTCAATTAACAAATATGGATATGGCCTGATTACAGATCCTCAGGCCCTTTTTCAGTAATGCTTCAGATTCATATTTCCCTTTGAGAATTCTTTGTTATAGTACAACCCAAGACAACCTTCAATTCATCTGTGGTGAGAGAGGTTTGGGAGTAGAATTGTTGTAAAAATTTTTACAGGTAGGAGAAAGAAACAGTCTGTATCCAGATCTGAAATAACTTCCAGCCAATTGTTTTAAGCACTTTGTCAAAGAATGATCTCATAATCTTGGGGAAGCAGCCCTCTGGACACAAAATTTATATGTCTGTTTTTTGAGAGCACTTAAGAGCAGCCACAGGAGTCCCTGGATGGTGACCTTTTCAGACTTCTTGTTTAAAGGCAATTAAATTTCTAATACTGCCATTTAAAATATTTTAGGGAAGTCTTTAAGTTTTGGCTATAACTTTCTGCTACAGCTGCTTGGTGATTTTTTCCCTTTCTCTTATTTGTCCTGTCATGTTTTAAGGATTGTTACTTTATGAAGGAGAAATATTGATTTATGCATCATCTGTTTTTGGAAATATGTGCTACAGTGTATGGGTCACCCAGGACTCTGTCTTTGATTGTTATTGTATTGTGTGTGGTATCTTAGTCTGATCATCTGTTCATGTTGGTCTGGTCAGTCCTTCCCCCTCAAAAATGAAGAATACATATAACTTTTAGTTCTAGTTACTCAGACTGCTTCCTGCTATTTTTTTCCTGGATCTTAATGGTCTTACAATCACCTTGAGAAACTGAGGAAGGTTTTGATATAATATGTGGACCAAATGTAACCTCAGTAATATTCCCATTGCCTGAGGTAATGTGCCGCTCTAGGTGGAGAATTTATGCTGTTGGCATTATTACAGCTGTACATTTCTAGTTTGAAAAGTACACTTAAAATTTCAAATATCTGCAATAAGTAAGCTACTTGCTTGCTTACGCAGCCATGTAATGTTTAAAATTATCATGCAAATTACTTAACCCAACATAAAGTTTAACTCACACATCACTGTTCTAAAAAAACTGTGCTAGAAATTTCCAGAAAGTGCAGTCTAGTTGTTACATACTGAGTCATCTTTGCACTAATATTTGCATAAAGATATATTATAAATTTCTTTGGAATATCAGTACATCAACTTAGCACTTATTGATGGTGAACAGAATGAAATTATTATCTTACAGATCTTGCTAACAGAATGGTGGTTAATTTTTTCCAGAGCAAAACTCATCTTTTTTGATGTCTCATCCATTTTAAACTTTCAGGTCAATTTTTGGCATGCTGTGTTCTAGCTTGCTGTCTTCCAGTTCACATTCACGTACTTTGTTATTCTGTTGTCTCATCTTTTATTAGAGAAGATAACATTTACAATTTATTAGGCTCTTTTCTGAATTCCAATCCCATGCCCTA